>NW_015667354.1:226717-244097 GCF_001515625.1 Sinocyclocheilus rhinocerous
TTTAATTGCTAATGCGACCTTTTTACACCACAGACTGAACAAAATTAAACATTGCTTGGTAATTGGGTGACCTAAATTGGTATTATCTAATTGTGTACTTAAATTTAACAGCTGACAGCTATTCAGCCTAATTCATTACATACCTTTCTATCAAAGTTATCTGACATTATCAAGACGAATTTGTTCTGACACAGTTTAACTCTAAGGTCTTGTCATATTTTATTACCATTTTCTAAACTAACTAGCAAATAAACTGTGATAATGTGAGAAATGTCGAATGTGTTTGAATACATTTTGGTTTGACTGTATATGTGTGTGTGTGTGTATAATGGTACAAATATTCATAATGAAAATTTGTAGATATTGTTACTTTTGAAAGAAACAAAATTACATCTTTCAAATTCTGTCCATTTTATAGAGAAATTTAGTTCAACAGGCAGCGCAGAGCATGACTGAACACGACCAGCCCTTTCTTTTTACTACTACTTATAGCACGAAACACATACAAATACATTCAAATATAGACACATCAGAAAGTATGTTGAAAGAAACAACTTATTAATATGCAACATATCCCATGTAATCAGTATCTCAACCGTGGAAAAGAGGTCAATAAAACCAGTTGTGAACAATGTCACATTTACCTCAGAAAGTCATTCAGCGTCCATAGTTCATCAGTTCGTGAGAGAAATTACATCTAGAGAAGAGTATTTTGCTAAATATATGCACTATATTATATAGCTTATGTATTCATTATATTTTGCTTAACCTGTAATGTTTATGTGCTTACAAGTCTATGTCTATTATGTTTATATAAATCGGTTATGAAAAGCTTTTACAGCCACTGTGTAAATTTTATTTCAACAACAAACTTAAGCAGAAACATAATTTTATAATAAGATCTAGAAAAGATTTAGAAAATAAATCAAAAATGTATGATTTTCCTATCTCATGTTTCCCGATGACTGGGAAACAACAAACACTCATATCCGTAAAGTTGGTAAACATGGACACGGATTAGGCTACTTATTTTGCAAATCAAGTTTCCGTCTGTCTCTGTGTTCATTTTCATTGCAATGAGAAGGAAAGCCTGCTGTCTGTGGAACTAAGCCTTATTATAACACAACTCAAGGGTAGGGACACACCAAACCGATGCCAAAGAACTAGTGCTAAGAAAAGCCGACTGTGGCATCGCGGCAAAAAAAGTTGCACTAGAACACACCGGACAGACTACAGTCAACAGCCAAACAGCTTATACGCTCTGCGCTTCTGCGAGAGAACATAACTCTACCATACCAGCAGGTGGCAGTAGTCTGTATTCAGCATTCAATCAGGGAAACCAGAAAAGTGAGAACTGTGGATATACAAAGCAAGCAGCACTTGCTTTTACCATTGTTTACACCAGTCATGCTTAATACTGACGGATTCGTGCTTTAAGCGCGTGAAGAACTGTTTTGTCTTGAGGGGAACAACAAAACAGCAGTTGTGATCCACTTACCAAAGCTCTAGTTTCACTCTCCGCCCATCCAACAGGATCGTGGTGGTCTTGTAGTCGATTCCTGCAGAATGAGAGACAGAGAACACTTAGATAAGACACGCACCTGTCTGTTTGCCATCAGACATCACACAAGGTTGTCTACTGAAAAGAAAATACTCTAGACTGGATCGGGAACTCGAAAAGCTTCGGCCGTCAGCATGATTGCATTTGGTGTACTACCTAATTTAATTCTCAGCCAATTCTTCCTTTCATTAGAAGGCACTAAAGCTGAAATGACCATCTTGATAGTGACTGTGCACATTCAGTGGAAAGCTTGACAGCTGCAACCAATCTGCTGTTACCTAATGCTATCATAGCTGAAATGTGACCAGGACGCTTCCCATAAGGCGATTACCTTGATTGCTTATCGTTCATAAAACTAAAAAATGAACACAGTACGGGCTCCATCAACTGAATGGCAATATCTGCATTTTCGGGCGCTTCACAGCAGGTCAGCATTCAAGCCTGTTTTGCATTTTAATAGACAGCTCTGTCTCTAACAAAGGCTCACTGCATCTCTTTTCATACAGGCCAGTGCCTGTAATATTCACCATGCCAAAAGCGCTTGTCTCAGTGGATCATCTTTTTGCACACTTGAAAAATCGGATTATCCGTAATGCTGACAACATGGACATGGACTTGTCCCCAACATGGAGTAGTGTGGAGAGTTTATTCATCACAATAAGAGTGGTTTTGGCCATTGTTTCCTCTGGTACATCAGTTCTAAAAAAGGAAATCAACTTTGTTCCTCTCTGATTAGAGGCAAACACAAAGTCGCACCCTTCTGTTGTCTATTCCATTTTGATATCTGCTGTTTACTTCCTGCAAAGTCATAAAAGAGGGGACACAGTAGGGCTGCATGAATTAGGGAAGAAAACTAATCACAATATTTATCAAAAATAACGATTGAAAATCAATGTGGCTAGAATGTTGTTACTAAATTAAAATTAAAGCAAGTATTACTATTGCAGTTTCTCACTGTGGAACCAAATAAGTAAGAAATGTAGAACGTTTATTAGCTAAACGAATAAGAAACCTTGGTAAAATATGTAAAATAAATAAATTACACAAAGTAAAAATCAGCAAACACTGTGGAACCAAATATAAAAGAAACAAATGTTTAAAAAAAAATAAATAAAACTTCCAAAATCACCCTAGATCAGGGGTGGCGAACGTCAGTCCTGGAGAGCCACAGCCCTGCAGAGTTTTGCTTCAGCCCTAATCAAACACACCTGAACAAGAGTGCCACAGTGGGCAAGTGATGTAACCGGTGTTGCGGCTTAACAACGTTATCACCGTCAACACTGACTATCGCAGCAAGCCTAGCAAGGAGACCTTAAAGCTTCTCTTTTGTTGACAGCAGCTGGTCATACAGCAATTTCAGTTTTATTTCTATTAATTGTGCAGATTTACAGCATGAAATAAAATAATAACAATAGTACTGTAAAATAAAATTACAATGTACTACACTGCCATAACAACAATAAATAATTTTTATGTTACATTACAACAGTAAAATCTTAATTTCTTTATTTTCAAATGTTAAACTATTGAGTTTTTATTTTGGCAACAGAAGTCAAGATGTGGTTTTCAGTCTTTCACTATTTTGATTAATCGTGCAGCCTTACAGCAGAGGCTTTAAATAGAGAAAAGGAAGGGGACAGATGGGATGGCCATCTTTTTTAAGATACTTCGTAAAGCTTTGATGACTCTGAAACAGAACATGTCTGAAGGAGGGTCTCCTCTCACGCTAAGCTACACAGGCAGCGTAAGATCTCCTGACAGGCAAATGTCAGTTGCTTCTGAGCCCGTAGACTTCTTCAGTCCTCCATTATTAAACATCTACAAGAGAATGTAACAAGAGGGAAAATGGCTCGCACTTAAAAAGACCCACTGGGACTGATTTCCTGCTCTCCATTCTGCAAAAGCTTTGCTCTTAAGCAGGGCAGCACATCAAGCCAAAGGGGCATAGCAATTCCTTCCTCTAGCATCCCTCCTCCTTCGTTCTGGGTAATTGTATGGGCTTGGCTACGCGGCCTGACAAGGGCAGTACGGTGTAATTATCCTCTCAGGTTCCAGCTCGGGCCGCAGGCCAAGACTTACCAGCCACGCTGAACAAAGAGGGGGCTAGTTTTGAGGAAGAGCCTGGAAGGGAAAGATCAAGCAGGACTTGAGGACACTTGAGAGGGACCAAGTGGACAGGGACATGTGCGGGCATGTTTAATTTGATTTAAATAGCCTATTATCAATGGACAGAGGAAACAAAAAATGTTTTCAATTGGTGAATGTAGCGACGTTGGATTTTTTTCATTGCAGGAGGCCTTTGCTTTCAGAGCATGATGCCTTTGTGTCTCATTGTTGGGTTTATTTATGGCATATTTAGATGCTGTGAATTGCAATGTGCCCAGCTACACTAGTGAGCTAGAACAGGGTGCGTCTGATTTTGAGGGAAATTTCAAAGACTGCAAGCACATGAGTGCAATGAAACAAACATGAAAAAGGTAGAAAAGCTGGTTTCACTGAGACCATGCATTTCAATAGGAGCTTGTGTGCGCGTTTAAACAGCATACAACATGACTCTGACTTCCATATCTGATCACCACTTTATCATTCATCAGAAGAAGAACTGTGGATGCTCGCTTTTCACAAAAAATTAAACACAATGGGCCTCATTCATGAAACATTCGTAAATATAGGAGTAAATTCTGAGTAATTCGCACGTAAAACGGACCTTCCCGAAAACTCTACCGAAGACCGCCTATGAATTACAGCTAGCAAATTGCGTGTCCAGGAACGCAGTGGAATATTCTGGTCCACTTTCTCAGGTTTGGCTCCAGTATATTGCATAAATGCAAAAAACACTAATAGGCCATATGCCTAACAATAAATACTCAATAACGTGTGTCCACCAAAGCGTTTTAGCCAGCTGAAAAAAATGTCAGGCACTCATTTTAAAATGGCCAGCTGGTGGTGCCGGAGGACGCTTTGGTGGCACAGCGTTTTTCTAGCTGAGACTCTTTGGTTGTAACATTTTCATGAATTCGAATGTTTACGTCAGAACGGCTTTACGAACGATTTACACAAAAATTCGTTCTGCTCGTGTTTCATGAATGAGGCCCAATGAGAGCAGTGTCATGATGTCTTTTTGAGGGTTTGAAGGTTTTGCTCAAAATAACACATTCAGAATAACTCTTGAGGTTTAGCTGCAAGGCTAAGAAGTTAGGCCTCATTTTGGTTAAAGTACTAATGGAACATGTGACAACGGGGGGAAAGTCTATAGCACTGGTTTTGTACCTGGACTAGGGCAGTGCTACATATTTTCAAAATGGACTGGTCAACTAATTGGTCTTAAAGGAATAGTTCAATCAATAATTACAATTCTGTCATCATTTATTCTTCGTGTTGTTACAAACCTGTATGACTGTATTTCTTCTGGACAAAAATAAGATAATTTGAATGTTGGCTTCCACTGTGTGGACAAAAAAAAACAAAAAAAAAAACAGACATTTCTCAAAATGTCTTATGTTCCACAGATAAAATCATACAGGTTTGGAATGACATGAGGATAAGTAAATGATGGCAATTCTCATTTTTGGCTGAACTATCCCTTTAAGGAAGCCCTTTATGAGCAGTCTGCTATCAAGTTGATTGTTAATTAGACATTTCTTATAGGGATGCATTGAATTGATGAAAAGTCAAGTGATAGTAGAGACATTTATGTTACAAAATATTTCTATTTCAAATAAACATTGTTCTTTTGATCTTTGTATTCATCAAAGAATCCTGAAAAAATTTATCATCACAGTTTTCAACATTAATAATAAGAAATGTTACTCCAAATCAGTATTTTAATATTATAATAGAAATAAATTACATTTTAAAATATATCGGTACACAAAACAGTAATTTCAAATTGTAATAATATTAATATTTTCATGTATTTTTGATCAAATAAACACAGTCTTGTCTAGCATGAGACTTAAAAAAAAAAAAACATTTAAAAAAATATTACTAACCCCAAACTTTTGATCATTAGTGTACATTAGACACGCAAGGTTCTTGGATTCATAAACATTTAGGCACAGAGCGACAATAATTTATCTTGAGATGCATTTTTAAAAGTTGGACTATTTTAACTTGACATGAAGTCTTAAAAAAAACACTTAAACACATTTCTGAGAGAGTCTAAACAACTAAAGTACACTACCAGCATACTAAATAAAGCACTGCCACTAAAGATGTCAAAACACAAGTTATGTAGCTAAGAAAAAAAATTAAGATAAACAACCTCACTAATCAACTGGCTGTTTGTAGTCAACCACCATGACCCATCGCTAATATTGGACACCAAATGGCTACCGAAAATAATTACGAACCACAAAAATCCATTAATATACTAAATGATTAACATGACATACGCTGAAAAAACACATTTCTGAGAGAGTCTAAACAACTAAAGTACACTACCAGCATACTAAATAAAGCACTGCCACTAAAGATGTCAAAACGCAAGTTATGTAGCTAAGAAAAAAAATTAAGATAAACAACCTCACTAATCAACTGGCTGTTTGTAGTCAACCACCATGACCCATCGCTAATATTGGACACCAAATGGCTACCGAAAATAATTACGAACCACAAAAATCCATTAATATACTAAATGATTAACATGACATACGCTGAAATGGAATAATGTAAATTCCGGTTTGTAATTGTCTCTTTGATGACATTAAAAGGTTTCATGGTCCTGCCAGCAATAATTAACCAAACAAAGCAAAGAGGATATGGGAAAGTATATATATCTCCTCCTTTTTAAAGGTCAACGCGCCCATTTATTATGCTGTCCTAACAATACACAATTATATAGTTTGTTGCATTTTACATTTATTTCACTTGCATCGCCAACCACGGACAGATCGTGGAGCCATCTGTGTTGATTCTGAGTGATGGTACAAGGCAACTCGATTGAAGCTGGACCAGCAAGCTCCCCTAGGAGATCTCGGAGAAGAGCAATCACTGAGATCTCTCACACCCATAAAACACACACTGTTCCCTAATAGCTTCAACCGACAAGATAAACAGCAGCCCATATGTATGAAAAGGGACAGAAGAGCAACCCAGCTCCTGTTCGCCTGCACACATGAGGCTCATTTGGATATGAAAGGCATATCGGTCTATAATTGGTCTATCACCTCACTGGCTTCAGCCTAATGACAGAGCGTGGATGATCTCATTACAGCAAATGGAAAGCTGTGAAATAAATCAGATCAAAAGAGGCTTGTGCTTAACCGGTCTTGACGGTGTGCTGTACTGACCTGTTCAAAGAAAACAGACATACAAACACACTTCACACTTCTTAGTTATATTTACTTTGTGTGTCTTGTATCCTGAGGTAGATCTCTGCACTGGAACACTCGCCAACAACATCTTGTACAATCTTGACTAATACATAAAAGATTGAGTAATAAATAAGTCAATCAATATTGACTTTATGACCAATACTAATACATATTATTTTTGATAGTGTCTTAGAACTACAGATAGCTACTGATAACGGGTTTGACCAATATTCATCTCATACTTTTTAAGTTAAACCTACCTTACCTAAAGAAAAATTTTTTTACCATTGAATAAGGGAGCACCTAATAACAGCACTCAGCTGTGCAGTAACTATGTATTATAATAATCATAACTGGATAATTACTCAACTCTTTAAATAACTGTCATTCTCAAGCAAGACACGGTATCGGTTATTGGGCACTTATCAGTCATAAAAAACAATATGGGTTAATCCAATTATTATATGTTTAAGTGTCCAATACGCAAAATGTGGAACTGATTTTAATGATTTAATACGTTTTACACAATAATTTACTGATCGTTGTACTACAACAATCATATACATAAATACATATTTTATTACTAATAATATCGGATTTATTTGTGATATTATATTTATGCAAAGTTGATTTGCATAAATCGTTGCATGAAAATGAATGGCTAGTAATTAAAAACTTCACCACTTATTTGTGAACCAATAACCAATTAAACTGAAGTTGGTTAATACCGTTTAAAAATAAAAATATTGTTCAAACCGATTATCGGATCTCTTCTAACAAACATGAAGTGTATGTCATACAACCACTGAGCAGAAAAACGTGCAGCTTTTATATAACAATCTAAATGGGCAAAAGTGAACATTGCACAATCCTGCAAAAGATAAAGATGATAATAAACTGTGTTTCCACCTCCTGTAAGTCACTGACAGCAACAATATGGCACCCGCAGAATGACTCACCATATTCAAAAGAACAATATTGACCATGTTAGTTGGTAAACCTGTTAAAATCGCAATTATATGAATGGCTCACGGAGCGTCAGCCTTGCTGCGAGATTACTCTGGCTGAAGGATGTGTTACTCGCAGTCTGCGTGAAGATGTGTGGGAAGTGTTGACTAACTCACCGCTGCTGTAGGCATATGGAGACTCAGCAGATCCGTCTTGAAGGCTGTCCAGGATCTCTCCTTTACCCACATCGCTATCTCCCACCAGGAGGAACTTGAGCAGGTAGTCGTAGCTCTTCACAGGGCTGCCCTGGGTGCCCATGATTGCTCACATCAGAGCCAGAGCAAAGAATAAGAGACAACTGTGTGTGTCCCTCTCTGATTCCTCCAGAGCTCTGGGGGTCTATGAGTCTCTTGTGTCAGGTCTATCTTTGAAAGGGTGCAAGGCCAAATCTGCAGACAGACCAAATCAAACCATTTCCCTCCCTTCCAGTCCAGACCCAGAAGTGTTTAGTCTTTAAAATATCCAGTCGTATTCACTCTTCCAGTCTTAAAATAATATCAGTGTACAGATGCTTCAATGGCTGGCAAACTGAACCGCTAGGTTGTTTACATTTCTTCACACGAGCTCAACTCATCGTTAATGATACAAAATGAAAAGAACACACGTAAAAAAAAAAAACATTTACCTCATCGTGGCAAGTTATTGCTATGATAGAAAAGCAATTGAGCTATCGCATTGTTAGCATGCGCCTGCCAAGCTGTCAACACAAAGAAATAATCTCATTACAATTTTATCTAGAAACCACCTGCACGGTTATGACAAAATTACTAATAAGAATGTATATTTGTTATCGTAAAACTAATTAAAACCCAATTAAGATGAGCCGTTGTTCAGATGTAGTAGCACAGCATCGGCTAACCCTACTAGCTATGAGCCTAGCGAGTCAACAACAGGCGCAAAACGTTGATTTTATACCATAATTCTCTAGTCCAGCATAAACTCCTCACGATTACAATATATTCCTGGTGAAATGAGAGAAAGAAACGTTAGGCTGACGAAATCAAGAAGGATATCCACAGTCGCGCTTGAGTTAGCTTGAGCAGTCGATGCTAGCGCGTCACGGCTCCTTTTCTGTTTTCCTCTGAATAACAAAGATTGATGAAGGTTCACGCGTCTCGTCTCGGGATCTGTGCGCGTTATCAGGCGGCGGAAGGTGAGGGATTATTAAACGATAATCCGAGCCTCTGGATATTATTGCTTGTGCTGTAAATGCTCTCGGATACCCAAATTTGTCCCATGTTCTCTCACAGAGGAGAGGAGAGATCACACACACTGTCACGCTGAGCTTTCACCTCTGCGCTCTGACTGACTGTACCTCCCCCTACACACACACACACACACACACACACACACATGTCTGGTTTGCTATCCTTGTGGGGACTCTCCATAGGCGTAATGGTTTTTCTACTGTACAGACCGTATATTCTATTGTCCTACACCAACCCTACCCCTAAACCTACCCCTCACAGGAAACTTTCTGCATTTTTAGATTTTCAAAAAACTTTGTTTCTGTGAATTGTGGGGACTTTCCATAGACTTCTATTACTTTTTCACTGACCAAACGATATTTACTATCCCCTAACCCTACCCCTTATAGAAAACCTGTTTGCATTGTTTCACTTTCAGATAAATATAATTTACTATTTTTTATATTTTTTCCCTCATGGGGACCGCCCAAAATGTAAAAAATGTCAGGTTTTACTATCCTTGTGGGGATATTTGGTCCCCACAATGTGGCATAAACAAGTACACACACACACACACACACAGGCTGTACAAACCCTGAGAGGTGCCTACCTTGACAATACAGTTTTGAACATCATACTACTGTAGTTATTTTTGCTTACATCAATATCAATACACACAATAAAATCACAAACAGGGACAAAAACACAAATAAATAAAATAAGGTGACACTAATTAAGCTAATAAAGCTAATAAAGTATTTAATATAAAACATAAGTAAAATATTTGTATTTAAACTATTTTGAAAAAATAATTAAAATATTTATATAAAAGTAATATAAACTAATATACTTAAATTATAATAAATAAATAAATAAATAAATACAGTATATAAGTATAATTAAAGTATTGTGATATACACAATGAAAATATTGTGATATAAACAATGTTAATAATTTAATATAAAGAATAATTAAAATGTTTATATAAAAGTAATATAAACGAATAAACTTAAATTATAATGAATAAATAATATAAGTATAATTAAAACATTGTGATATACAGTAAATTAACAATAAATAAATAAGTAAATAAACAATGTTAATAGTTTAATATAACGTATAATTAAAATATTTTGACAAAATTAACATATAAGCTAAACAAATAAATAAATAAATACCCACAACCCTTCTAAGGACAAATTGTTCTGAGAAAATTATGTAATATTATCTAATAAAGTTCGATAATACTTACATAAATAATACATAAAATAAATAAATAATATAAACATTTAACCAGGCATTAATGAGCATTAAGAAAAATCTTTAGTTGAGTTTTGTATAAATGTTTCATGCCTTTGAATATGCCTTGCCTAGGTAGGCAGCATGCTAAGTTTTGAGACACAGCCATTCAGTGCACACAGCACAACCCACCTGTTACTGGCTGTCTGAATTCACTTGTTCTCAGTGTGTATATAAAGACAGGTTATGTATATGTCCAACAATCTTTCTTTTATAAATATGTAACCGTTTAAGCTGAGGGACAGCTGGTACTAATTCTATTTATTTTTGTCTGTCTATTGTTAAATATTTTGTATTAGAAACACTCATCATGTTGTTCCAAACCTGTATGACCTTCTTTCTTCCGTGGAACACGAAAGAAAAAAAAGAAAATGCTAGGCTGAATGATAACCTCAGTCACCCTTCACTTTCACTGTATGGAAAATGTTTATGCTGTGAAAGTGAATGGTGACTGAGGCTGTCAGTACCCAATATTCTGCATACATAAAGTGAGTAAATAATGATTTTTGGGTGAACTATCCCTTTAAATATATCTTTAAAAAATCTAAATGTATTGTTTTCACCTTCTGTTTCCAGTACTTATATTACAGGTTGCTGGTTTTGTGGCAGATGCAGGAGGGTTAATGTGTTGGGGACAAGCCAGAGGTCTCTGCACTTTCAGGGATCAAAAGACGATAATCCCCCTCCCCCTGAATAGATTAAAATGCAAATTGCTGTATGAAGTCTTTGTGTCTGCCCATCGAGATTACAGCTACACGAGGGTCTCAAGGGAGACAAGGGGACATCTGGACCCTGCTTCAAGTTCTATACCAGCCATTAAAAAACATAAACGCTCTCCCCCAACACATGCATAATAGCACTTGTTCTCCTAGGATGAGATATGAGGCAGCTGTTTTGAGTAGAATTCTGTCAATTTCCGTTTTTACGGTCATACTGTATATAGAGAACTTCCAATAAATTACTATAAACTATATACACTGTAAAACACAGACATACTAATAATAAATTATGTATTATACAATAGTTATAATACAACAGGTTTTTATGTTTTTGGAAGAAGTCTCAGTAAACACACTCAAGTACAGTAGAATATGTGAAATATTATTACAATTTTAAATAACTTTTTTTTTTATTTGATTAAAATGTAATTTATTCCTGTGATGGCAAAGCTGAATTTTCAGCATCATTACTTCAGTCTTCAGTGTCACATGATCCTTCAGAATTCATTCTAATATGATTATTTGCTGCTCAAGAAACATTTCATATTATTTATTTTTTAATGTTGAAAACAGTTGTGCTGCTTAATATTTATGTGGAAACAATGATGCATTTGTTTTCATTCTTTGATTAATAAAAAAACTGCATTTACTTGAAATAGAAATATTTTGTAACACTATATAAGTCTTTACTTTTGATCAATTTAATAAAATTTATTGTAAAAAAAAAAATCATACATAGAGAGACAGAAAGAGAGTTGGAGTTATAGCTATGCTAGGAATAACATATATATTTCCGTTTTCGACTACCCATCTTTGTGTCAGATATACACAAAGGTATTTTGCTCTTAAAAACATGAAGGTGAATCCCCAGCTCAGATGTTCTTCACGTGTTTTGTATTTTCATTGAATAGTCAGAAGCCCGTCATTGCTGTGTTGTGCTCTCAGTCCAGTCTGAGCACATTCTTCACAGGCTGTTCTCCCAAACAAAAGATGCAAGACTAGTTATACACTAGCACGTTTCAGAAAATGGGTAAACTTTAAATAGCAACTGTTTATAGTCCAAACATGAATCGTATAATCCAAGATGCACAATGATACTGCAATCTACAAAAAGGTATTAAATAAACTTTATTGAGGTACATTTAGTTTGAAAATCAACAGCACAAATGCATATTTTTTATCATGATCAACTGCATTTATAAAACTCTTGATTTTATTCAATCATTTACATTAATAATAGCTACAAAACAACAATTTGGCAACACTGACATAAGTGGTTCATGGTCAAATAATTTACACTAATCTGTATTAAATTCAACATTCAGAGCCAGTACACATTAGTCAGATAGATTAGACTCATAAATGTGACCCTGGATCACAAAACCAGTCTTAAGTCGCTGGGGTATATTTGTAGCAATAGCCAAAAATACATTGTGTGGGCCAAAATTATCCATTTTTCATTTATGCCAAAAATCACTAGGATATTAAGTAAAGATCATGTTCCATGAAGATATTTTGTAAATTTTCTACTCTAAATATATCAAAACTTCATTTTTGATCCTACCGTAAATGTATCAAAACTTAATTTTTGATTAGTAATATGCATTGCTAAGAACTTCATTTGAACAACTTTAAAGATGATTTTCTCAATATTAGATTTTTTTGCACCCTCAGATTCCAGATTTTCAAATAGTTGTATCTCAGCCAAATATTGTCCTATCCTAACAAACCATACATCAATGGAAAGCGTATTTATTCAGCTTTCAGACTGTGTATACATCTCAATTTCGAAAAAGTGACACTTAAGACTGGTTTTGTGGTCCAGGGTCACAAATGTCTAACATTTTATAGCTCACTTTTACCAGTCATTCCCTTTCTATCTACCCATCGTGAGAGACAGCAAAAAAACTGAGATGTCAACAGTGTCACTTCCAGTTCAAATGATCTTCATTCAATTATGGTTGTGAATGAGCAAAAAGTTTTAAATATCAAAGTTATAATATAAGTAATACTCTTTTTTTAAATGGTACATCTTCAGTGTTATAAAAAGTAGAAGTTTTAAAATAAATACAAAAAAACATCACAGTTTCAATCAAAGCTTCTGATCAGTGTTTGGAAAAGGAAAAGTCATGATTTAAATCTACAGTGAAGGAATATCTACTTCTGTTAAAAACCTAAGTAAGACTATTTTGAGCGTCACTGGAGTCTGACCAATAGAGCAACTTTCTCCCAGTGTGTTCTCCATGTGTCTGGCTGCAGGTCCCAGAGTTAGTCGGTCTTGGCAGTCTTCTGCTTCCAGGGGTAAATGAGTTCTCCTACAAACAGCTTCTTGCACAATGCGGCCCAGGAATCCTTAGGGGAACAGCTATAAGTGGGCATCCGGTAACACTGCAGTACAGAGCTACATTTCAGTGGGTTGATCTGAAGGTGGAGAAAAGAAAATACATTTTTCATTCATGTTTGCTAATCTGGTACAGAGACAAGTAAAGGATGTCCAGTGTTTGCACTGCACAGTGAGACAAACAAAGCTATTCAATAACCCTCATATCCATCCCACAAAATCAACAGGTTAAACCCAAACTACAAATGAATCCCAAGCATAAATAAACTATGGGACGACAAGCTGTTTTAGCAACAATCAACCTACCTCCATCATCAGGTGAAGAGGAGTTCCTGGCTCCTGACAAAGCACCTTGAATTTAACGCCCTCTGGAATACAAAGAGATTCATAAAGTACTTATCAGTCGTATAAACACATAATTAAGCAAGCGGTTTTCACAGAAGGTCAGTATATGACTGCAGTACATGGCCTAGAAGTACATTCATAGTTTCATCTCTATCATCAAGTGTTACGTAAGAAGAGAAAGTTACAAAATGTATGACTTTTTTTTTTTATTGATTTCTTCAATGTGATACAGTATGGCTCACCTGCCAGTCTGTATGGTCTGCAGATACGTAGGCCGATGGCAAACAGGGGGAAGGAGTTGATGAAGTCCACACTAAGATGAATCACTCCCTGAAACAGCACCACCACCAGCCGCAGCTAGAAACACAGAAACAAGATACTTGTGTTATCAATATATAAATTCTATATTTATGATTTTTATGAATCTATAAATACTTAATAGTATTAAGCAGCACAACTCTTTTCAACATTAATAAGAAACGCTTCTTGAAAATCAGCATATCAGAACGATTTCTAAAGGATCATGTGACACTGTAATGACTGCTGAAAATTCAGCTTTGCCATCACATGAATATATTACATGTTAAAATATATTACATTAGAAAACAGTTATTTTAAATTGTAATAATATTTTGCAATATTCCAGTTTTTATTGCATTTTTGATCCAATAAATGCAGTGGTGGTAAGTATAAAATACTTTTATATACTTAACAATAATAAAAAATAAATAAAATAAAAAAAACACAGACCCCAAACCTTTGAACAGTACTACAGGTGCATCTCAATAAATTAGAATGTCGTGGAAAAGTTCATTTATTTCAGTAATTCAACTCAAATTGTGAAACTCGTGTATTAAATACATTCAATGCACACAGACTGAAGTAGTTTAAGTCTTTGGTTCTTTTAATTGTGATGATTTTGGCTCACATTTAACAAAAACCCACCAACTCACTATCTCAACAAATTAGAATACTCCATAAGACCACCAAAGACTTAAACTACTTCAGTCTGTGTGCATTGAATTTATTTAATACACAAGTTTCACAATTTGAGTTGAATTACTGAAATAAATGAACTTTTCCACGACATTCTAATTTATTGAGATGCACCTGTATATAGGCCATTGCAAGCAATAAAAACAAAATGTGATAATTACCATATAATGATTTAATAATTTCATAATGACCAAATTCATAATGCCCCCCAAAAATAAATAAAAAACAATCATAATATGTGACCCTGGACCACAAAACCAGTCTTAAGTCGCTGGGGTATATTTGTAGCAATAGCCAACAATACATCGTATGGGTCAAAATTATTGTTTTTTCTTTTATGCCAAAAATCATTAATTAATTAAGTAAAGATCATGTTCCATGAAGATATTTTGTAAATTTCCTACTGTAAATATATCAAAACTAAATTTTTGAGTAGTAATATGCATTGCTAAGAACTTTAAAGGCGATTTTCTCAATATTTAGATTTTTTTGCACCCTCAGATTCCAGATAATAAAAACGTAATTTTTGATTAGTAATATGCATTGCTTTGGACAACTTTAAAGGCGATTTTCTAAATATTTAGATTTTTTGAACCCTCTGATTCCAGATTTTCAAATAGTTATATCTCGGCCAAATATCGTCCTATCCTAACAAACCATACATCAATGGAAAGCTTATTTATTCTTATTCTTTTACTCAGCTTTCCAATTTTAAATGGACCCTTATGACTGGTTTTGTGGTCCAGGGTCACATATAGAGACGAAGAAATGCAGCTGACTTCTGGACTGATGTAACATTTTAAAAAATGTGAGACGGAAAAAGTGTGAAAATAGACTCACCAGGGTAAAGACGAGGTAATACAGGGCAGTGGTGGGAAGCAGGAACAGCAGAATCGTAAAGAGCAAAGTGCCAATGAACAACTGCAAAGGAAACGGAGCAGTGTCAGATGTGTTCTGTGGGGATGTGCTAAATAGCTGGCAGTTGTGCAGGAAATGTACCTGGTCCAGGTCGTATGAGCACGAGTCAACCCTCTGCCTCAATACATTCCATTTCTTTCCCCTGAAGAGCCGCCACAGGGAGGAGAGACCATAGATCTTCAGACAGTAGAGTCTGACAGCAGAGATAGGAAAGTACACTTCACAAACAAAGAAACTGTACAGCAGTTCTCAGAAAAGATTAAAAGCCCTGGAATTTTGTGTCAAGGTTAATATGTAAATAAAAGATGCAAGACTGTAAATATTAATGACAAGTAACTGCCCAGAAAGATCTGAGATAGAACCTTAAAGAGATAGTACACCTAAAATTCTGTCATGGTTTATATTCTCTCATGTCTTTCCCAACCTGTGTAACGTTCTTTCTAGAATGGAACATAAAATTCACTTTTATTTCATACAATGAAAGGGAATGGTGACCTTGGTGGCCCATGGTTCCTTTCCACTTGTATAATATGTTAAACAGCAGCCTGGACATTGGACATTTTGTAAAAACAGAAAGTCATACAGGTTTGGAATGACAAAGTAGTGCTGGGCGGTATACCGGTTCATACCGAATACCGGTGTTTATTTTTGTTATGATATGAATTTTTAAAATACCGCAATACCGGTGTATGTCGCTTAAACAACGTTCGGAACGCGACACTGTTTGAAAGGGGTCCCTTTTCACAGTTGCACTGTGGTGAGGGAATAGCTGTATGTGTTACTGAGCGTGAAAGTTCCAAAACAACCGCATAGCCGCTCTTTAGTGTAGATGCATGTTGATTTTATGTATATCATATAAATATAAATTTATATAAATTGTTTAATTTAATGAATTTTTGGTCATACCGGCTAGCGCTAACATAAAGTAAAGTGAATGAGTACAGAATATTTCTTTCTGGGTGAACTATCCCTTTAAGAGGCGCAAATATA
Organism: Sinocyclocheilus rhinocerous; assembly: GCF_001515625.1. Classification (NCBI taxonomy): domain Eukaryota; kingdom Metazoa; phylum Chordata; class Actinopteri; order Cypriniformes; family Cyprinidae; genus Sinocyclocheilus; species Sinocyclocheilus rhinocerous. The sequence goes on from NW_015667354.1 coordinate 243,397, forward strand.
AAGGTTGACACTGCCCTCTACTGGAAGTGCACAAACATGACAGTAAGTTACAACAAAACCAAACCTCACCTTGCCCCATACACATAAAAACAGTAGATGTGGAAAGTGAGGAGGGCCACAATGTCGGACAATATGGAAAGAGCAAAGGTCAATCCCAAGCAGGCTGAGAGTCCGACATACCACAGGATCCTCTCAATGAAAGGAGACATCAGGTGGATGTAACCTGCGGACGCAATCACAAAACACAGATGTGATTCATTCATTAAGCATGGAACACTAAGCATTAAGCACATCTTACCAGCAAACATGCACTCATTCACATCCTTCTCTTCACTCTCTGAGGCAGAAGTCTCCAAACTCACCCTTTCTAATCATCCTACTACTTGTCCGCTTGATCCTATTCAATCTCATCTCCTTCAAGCCATTTCTCCTGCAGTTGTACCTGCACTCACTCACATCATTAACACATCCCTTCACACTGGTGTTTTTGCCTCAACATTTAGACAGGCTTGTATAACCCCACTACTTTAAAAACCCACCCTTAACCCATCTCTTTTAGAGAACTACAGACCGGTTTCCCTTATACCTTTCATTGCAAAAACACTTAAACGAGTTGTTTCAACCAAGTCTCTGCCTTTCTCACACAGAACAACCTCCTCGACAGCGAGCAGTCTGGTTTCAGAAGTGGACATTCAACCGAG
>NW_015667354.1:245119-272907 GCF_001515625.1 Sinocyclocheilus rhinocerous
TTTTCTTTTTATTTATTATATAATAAAAAAGAAAAACTTGCTACGTGTACTACGTTAAGCTAACTGAGACTTGTTATAGCACTTGCGTATCATTGCTCTTTTGTTGTTTTTGATTGCTTCCATTGTCCTCATTTGTAAGTCGCTTTGGATAAAAGCGTCTGCTAAATGACTAAATGTAAATGTAACACTATGAGAATGCTTGAACTGAAGATCTACTTACTGATCCACAGATGAATGTGGTAGAGAAAGAATCTCCCCAGCACCTGGTCGAGAGCTCTGTTCATCTTCAGTCCAGCAGGAGCTCCCATCAGCCATTCTAACAGCTCCTGCAGCTCTTTAGCCACACGCTGTGAGATAACCCAAGATTTTCAGAAAGACATCTGTCTACACATTTATAGATACAAACTACCCTTTAAATCTTAGGGGTTAGAAAGATTTTTTATTTTGAAAGAAATTAATATTTTTATTCAGCAAGTAAAATTATCACAATTGACAGCAAATAAATGCAGACATTTAATCTAATAAATGCAGCTTTGTCAAGCATACAAGACTTTCAAAAATATCAACATTTAAAAAAATATTACTGATTCCAAACTTTTCCACAAATGTGATGTAATATGTGCCATACTTACATCAGCCACAGGTACCAAAGTATCTGCTAATTTGCTGATACGATTCTCCCTATAAAGCCATAAGATAAGCAGCAAACCAAGGGCTATGTCCACAAGAAAAGACACAAAAATATTTGCTTTTCTGCAGAGGATCAAAAAAAGAAGGGTGTGAGAATATGATTTATTAAATAACACAGGAGCAACATGATACATGGATCAATGACACAATGCTCAGTTTTTTTTTTTTTTAATAATAAGTAACATTTACTGTGTAAATGTAAACTAATAAGGACAGTCTTTAAAAAATGAATATCAGATTTTTTTAAAACCTTTTTATGACAAGGCAAGGTTAGTGTAATGATATTTAGCAATTAATAACTCATGATAATAGTAAAAGAAAAAAATATATATAGACAGAGAGAGAAAGAGAGAGAGATGTAAAAACTCTTATTGTATACATTCAAAAGTATTTAAGGTGTAAGGAAAACATGTTTTTCCTTAATGTTACACTACAAATGTCATAAAATTACAACTTTTCTCAAAATTAGTGGAACGTTTTTCAAAACCATATGAAACCAACATGAATTCAAAGAGTACACATCTAAGAAGTTGGCACATGTATTTTAAACCCGATTTTTGTCTTTTTGTTATCAATGATGCTCTTGTATGTCACCGCCCCAAGTACTGTACCTCATGAATTCCATGTGTCTAGCAGCTTTTTTGGGAGAGAAAACAGTCTTGAAATGAACTGCTCTGTATCCCGACTGAACACAGGTGGACAGCTTGCTTGAGATGAACAGCACTGGACGCAAATGTAACATCCTGTAAAATACCAAAAGATCTGAGAATGAATTTTCATCATCACTCTTCAGTCTCGACAACAGGTTCAAGCCGAGACACATCAACTCACCTGAAGCTGCACAACCAGTGCCACAGAGACAGCAGCCATGTTAGGAAGATGCAGACCGGAACTGACACTTGTTTTAGAAGCTCTGCAATAATACTAGCCTCCCTGCCTTCAGACTGCCAGTGGGTGAGTTTGAGAGGCCCGTCGTCATACTTGTCCAGGAAAAAGAGAGGCTGACTTTGAGCAACTGTCAGGAAGACCAAGCGCAGCTCTGAGGGCTCAACATCAGACTTCTGGCCGACATCCTGTACAGGGTGAAGCTGGGACAGCATAACCTTCCTCTGGTCGTAATGAATGAGGATGATCTTATCATCGCCGTTCTTCTGCTCCTGGTCCTGCAGAAGTTTCCCATTGTTTTGGACCACCTGACAAGTAAAGCCTCTTTTGCCAATCTCACGGCTCAACTGCAGCCAACATTTCTGAGGAAAGATGGTACTCAGGTCTTTTAGGAAGCTGTCCATTCCTTCTTGGCCTTCTTTGGGCATACTCCAGGAGCCCAGGACGGTCAGATCCACCTGAGTCTGGCTCTGCAGCTCACTCAAGTACTTCTTCACCTGACCCGGTATGAAGGGGTAGTGAATGACAGCCAGCACCACAGCAGAATTGTGACCTGGGATCCAGCGCCCAACCAGCAGGCCGCTGTCGGCAGTGTTACAGCACTGGGGAAAGAAGATCTTCAGCACCATGGTGATGTGCTATAAAGTCCGAAAAATACACTCCTGTATGGGCAAAAAGCACTAGTAAAGGGTTGGGAACAAGAATACATGCATTTTAATATGCATATAGTACCTATAATGCAAAGTGTTGAGTTGTCAAGTCAAAAATTAACATGCAGTTTGCTTAGAAGCATCCACGGATCTAGCGAGAACAGTTCTGTTGTACTCGTGACCTTCAAATGAATTGAACATGAATTTGGGTCGTTTCTATGGAAACCACACGCTCCGGGCAAAACTCATATCGATTTAATTCGCACTTTTACCGTGACCAAATGCAGGGACATGCTACTCTATGTTGTAATTAGCAGTTAAGTGCTCACAAAGTTACCTTGTGTGATTTAAAGGGCGAGGACTTCTGAGAAGTTGCTCTTATCTTGTAACCGACAACGTGCAAGTTAACTCTACTATGAGCGATAACCAACGCTGGCATGCTCCCAACAAATTAAAAATGTTTACACTAAATCATGAGAAAATAGCAGCCGAGATAATAGTCCGGTTGTGACTCCTGCTAAACTAACTAAAAACCGGTTTACAATAGGAGTCGACAGACCATAACGTTCGTATTGTTGATAGTCCGTCACTGAAACTCCGTCGGGTGAACTCATGGGACATTTTCAGTTCCGACCAAAATAATAATCAAGTAGCGTTTGATTTATTTAACTTTATTTCACAACAGCAGGTTTAACCCATTAGTAAATAGAATATATTCATACATTATATGAAGAGATCAATATTGCTCAATGCTCATATGACCAATTTTGTAGCAAAGGCGATTAAATCATTCATAACAATCATAGCATTTTATTGTGGTCTTTTTCTTTCTACAAACCATTGTAATTTTGTGTTGATCTCGTACTTAAACACAATTTTTCCTTTGCATGCTATCGTCTTTGTTTTATAGGCCTAAGCCTAACAGACCATTAGGATCATTAGGACCAAGTCGGTTAGAAAAACCAAGGTTTCACTCAAAACAAGTCAGCTGGAAGGAAACAGCTTCCAGAAGAGATCAGATGTAGGCTACTACAACAGACTTCACATATAAATACAGACTACAAGTAACACATCTGTTTACTGAATGAGCGCTAAGTCCTTCTGATTGCTCTGTATCATCTTATGTAGCTATTCTTATCTCTTTTCCCCTTGTTTTTTAATCTTTTTTTCTTATACATCTGTTATGATTACTTAAACATTTTCATTTAAAGCACTTATTACCATTATGAAATGTGCTAAATAAACTTGCCTTGTTTAAAAGTCAGAAGAGTCACATGAACTGCCGACCGGTGAATGTGCCTGAATGGGACTTAACCTAAATGAAACGTTAGCTATCTTAACATTCAAGACAAAAGGGTCCTCTAAACAACCAGCCTTTCTTTCCTGATAACAGCTTCACACACGATAAGACTTGACTTTCAAGAGGGAACTGAAGCAAATATGAACAAGAGCTGTGGATGAACGTTTATTTAAGTCACTCTGCGAATGTAAAGTCTTTTTTATTTTTTCACCTTTTTTTCAAAGTTGTGCAGAACTTTTTAAACTTCATATAATGCCATCTGCACTAAAATGTTTAATGATCCTTGACAAATGAGAAAAGTATGTTGGAAAAAAATAAATAAAATAAAACAGCCCAAATCCGTCTACACTGGTCACTAGACATTATTAGCAACATTATTTGCCTTTTCTCAATCTCAAATTATGTGTTAACCAGTGTTGGGCAGTAACTAGTTTCTAGCAACTAATAATAATACTTTTTACAGTAACTAGTAGTGTAACTAATTACTAATAAGATTTTTGTAATAATATTACAGTTACCATCCATAAAACAGCTCGTTAGTTATTTTGATGTCTCAACCCCCTGATGATTTGAAATCCAACAATACAATAATTCCTCAATTTATTTTCATAATTCACATGAAGTCAGCAGTGCATCAAGCAAGCTTGAAATATGGAAAAGCTTACATCTATTGGATGGAAATATTGCCATTGCATTGATTTTGTCAGGAGAAAAGATGATCTGAACACCGATGTGTAGTTGTGGCATTACTTTGGCATTGCATGGCTTGCCCACCCACATTCCTTTGATCCCGATATAAATTATATTACTATGATTAAAAATCTTACAAATGTATGCCATTTCTTTTGATAAATTACATAATGAAATACAAATCATATTTGGGTAAAGAGAAATTATAAAAGATTGTTTGTAATAACTTTTGACTGCGATCCAATGTGGATTCTGGTCAAATTATGAGGCAGAAATATATTGTTATAACATTTTAGAAGAATTTTATGTGGAAGACACACAATTACAACTTACGTGGGGGCATGAAGGAAAAGTAATGTAACTATAGTGTTACTAATTAGTGTTGCCAGAAAGTAATAAATAAAGTAGTAATTTTACTTTTGAAAGGAGTAAATAGTAATGAGTAATAAATTACATTTTTGGAGTAACACTCTTGATAGAGGTAGACATAGTATAGGCTAGTTTCCAGAAGATGGCGCTAGAGTTGCATTAACAATGATGAAGTCATGAAAATGCATGAAATATTCGACTCAAATATTCAGGATGTTGAAATGGAACTTCAATGGGAATAACGGGAATAACAGGAGGAGTTTGCTAAACTGCAATAAAAGGAAATTCAATACAGACACATAAGCTTTAAGACAAAACATACATAGCTACTCACATGATTAATCACTATTTGCTTATCAAGGTACAAACTTCCGTGGAGGAGAAAAGGAATTACAGGAAGACCGTTCCTTTATTTCCTATAGCTGTAATGTAAATCAGACGTTTAGTTCAGTACAGTTCAATAGAGTTAACCGTAGCCAGCAGCTTTTTGATGGGATAGTCGACATAAATAAATAAATAAATAAATTTCATCTGCAGAACATAAGAGAATATATTAAATATTGACTGCCATTGTATGGACAAATAAATATTCAATGGGAACCGAAACTGTTTAATTGTGCCATACAGTACCACTGTGTGTATTCCGTCTTGTTCAAATAGTTATAGAATAAAATTTGTTTTCAAAATTTGATTAAAGCACTTCCACAATGTTCCATAAAAAATACATCTATATTATTTCAGTTAAGAGTAATCCGGTAGCACCCGTCCAAAAATCTGGCTCCTGATTATGTAACAGTACACCTGTGCCCTATATACACGCCTCTTCAGTGAACAGCACTTACAGAAAAGACGCTGTTTTCAGGTAAAGATCTGTCGTAGGCCTAAAGCTGGCGCCGGTCACGTGATACTTCTGAATGCAAGGGATTTTTTTGGTCTAGTTTTCATGAATTCTCTAAAACTTCATAATGATTCATTCCCATTCAGTGTTGGGAGTAACGCATTACAAAAGTAATACTATTACAGTAGTATATTACGTTTTGCTGTAACGCAGTAATATAACGCATTACTAATAAAATTTGCATTACACGGAACATCATCATCATAATCATCATTACTGTTGTTGTTTTTTTAGTTATTTATAAGGTTTGTTATTATTATTTATACAAAAGCACTGAAGATTTAGAAGTAGCTGAAACTTTTGTTTATTAAAGGTTATTTGTAAGTCGCTATGTAAACTGTGCGCAAAAAAAAAAAAAAAAAAATCAAACTGCAAAAATATATTGATGCAGAGCGTAATATTGAAATGGGGTCATGGTAACAAATGGTTTCATACAAAAACGCAGGGGAAGAAGCGTTTCTAACCATTGGCTACTATTCAAGGAAACCACACGAGGCTTTGTTTATGTGGTTTGGAATTCAGTGATGTGGCCTCTGGATCATGTGACTTTTTTAAAAAAAAATCTCAAAATGAAGTGACCAGAGTTTATTTTCTTTATCTGATGTCTAAATTACGACAGCATTGCTTTTGTGATAAAGTAGCCAACTTTCCGAGACGGGAGGACAGGTCAAATTCTAAGGAGGCAAGGATGAGAAAGTGAGGCTCAGCTCATCTTAACATATAGTTTCTACATGTTTTAGAATTAGGTGATTGTATTTTTGGATTCACTATTTCAAGAAGTAGGCCTATTCCCTATTTTCCATAAATAGCATAAGGTGACTCGAACAATTGCAGTTTAGGAGAAACAGCACCATCTATAGGAAATCATAGCTACTATGGGAGCAGGTCACTTGCTTTCACTTTCGTTTTCCCGTAAAGCACTGGAGTAGGCTATGCAGCAAAGATCAAATAGACATGTGTTTGAATAGCAAACAATGCATTTCAACCGTAAAGGAACAAGGTAAGGATCATTTTCATGTACGTAATTATGCAAACAGATAGTAATGATGCAAGCATTTGATATATTTCTCCTGTACTGTGACTTTGCTGTATAAGAGAGACATGGCTGATTGAGTCAGATTTTATAAATCTGCAGCGTATGGCTGTGTGAATGAAACAGATATGCAAAAATATGCAATTGATTTCTGGTGGCTGCATCCACAACACAGTCCGCATTTGGAATTATGCATTTGTGTGTATGATGAAATTAATAAAAAAATATAGACCTGTCATCACACACTGTAAATATCTGCAGAGAAATCTAGAGAAGGCATGAACTCAGACAGATGATGATGACGATGATGATGGCATTGTACCAAAATGTCATCGAATAAAAATGCGCCTAACATGTTCAAACAGTTCCTCCATCTGATAAAGAAGATTGTTTCAGGGAAAAGCTCTGATAATTGACACATGCCCGTTTGTTTAGATTCTCTTCCTTATGTGTGGAAGTGCAAGAACGTTATTCTCCGCTAGTGGTCCTCCAACTGTAAATATGTGCCTTTCTGAGAAATACAAGAGAAACGAAAGTATAACCAGTAGCCTAATTGAAAGGCAAACATCTCATTGTAAAGAAAATACACCCTCTAATTTGCATGACTGGGATTTCAGTTTCACAATGATATCATTTAAACGAATCACAGAGTCAGATGAGTTCATTTCACTCAAAAGGTATTTTGTTGTAGGCTGATATCATTCTTCTTGTTAAATGGGCTTTCAGGATATGGCTTATTCACATGTAAATCTCATTGACTGGGCCATAAAGCCTAATAGCTCATGCAGACAAAACATTTTTGACTCCCCTGAAATTGCATGCAAAACTTTTAAACATATTCTGGAGACTGATTTTTTTTAAATAATAACTTTGGCACAAATGCTATGATGTTTAATAAGCAGAACATTTTGTGCAGTGCATGTCTGAGTGTTTATATGCATGTTGTCATGCAACCTAAAATCTATCACGGTTTGTAAGAAATGAAACTCATGGATATATGTTTGCATGGTCCGCAGATGTGGATTTACTGGCTGAAAGTGAGTTTCATTTACGGCTAATGCTTTACAGATCCAACCCACTGTGGATCTGAACTGTGTTAAAACTGACAGATGCTTTAACACAGTGTTACATTAACAGGACAAATGCAGACAGGCATAATTCACAACAACCTTAACAGTAAGACAAGCATGTTTAACCCCTAGATGCATGAACTTTTATATATATATATATATATATATATATATATATAAACTCTCTGTTCTGATGTTCTCAATGTTCTTGTCTTTTAACATTTAGTTACAAATCTGCAAATTGCAATCACAAATAGTAGTAACGATTTTGAATTTATCATAAAGAAATTAAAATTGTGTGTGTAGGCCTACTAATACTGATATGATACCAATACTGAATCAGACTACAAACGCACAATGACATTAGGAAATTCATGTGGCCCTTAACCTTAGTTGATCATTGTTCATTCAGATAATTTTCTTGGTATTCTTTGGAACTTTATTTGGAAATGCATAAAAGTTTAAAAGAGAAGTGAAAGAAGACGCGTTACTATGATCTTGTTGGTGTAGGAGTGGCTAATCCTGAATTGATTTCAGAGAAAGCCTGAAAGTGAAAGGATTCCGTGAAATGGGCGGAGCTGTTCGCACTATATGTAGTGGTTTCAAAGCGCTGTCAGTTCATTCTGACATTAGAACGAGCGGAACGCAAGCGCACAGAGTTTGTGTCGCGCGCTGAGGAAATCTCTATCGAGATATAACGGTGGAATAAATCAATGGGAGTTCCAAAACACCTGATTTTGGAAACGGCGACGAGAGTTTGTCAAAGGCAAAGTTGTACTAACTGCTCTTGGAGTTCACATTCGCTAAAACGGTAAGATTCTACTTTTATGTGCAACTAAACTTTAGGCTACTGTTAAAACAGTTTAACGGACTGTTTTCGATTGAAATGTTTAAATGTGCGAATTTAAGGGCGTTTTGTTTAGTTTATTTACGTTATAATGCAACGCTTATAACAACACTTATCAAGTAAACTTTAGAATTTTAAAATATTTTGTATACTGTAGCAATGTTAAAATAAAAAGACTTATGAAATAAACTTCTATTACGCTTTCTTTTAAATAGAAGTTTTATCAAATAAACTTAAACACCTAAAGCCCTGAGAATGAAGTGAACAGGATTAGTCCATTTTACAGATAAATTCAGATGAGTGAATCCCGATTGCGTCACTATCTATGTTGCCATGAAACAAGCGAGTTTACCGCAGCCTGTGTGGCGTTTATCAGTACACCATGTGATTGACTTGGAAAGGCCACTGATTAACTGTGTTCTTCACCTGCTCTTTAACAGACAGATGAGCCTCATCTAGATGATCTTCCTGTGGTAGGCATGGAAGACCACACCCGTTGGTCTTTCCTGTAGGATGGTGGCGCACAGTTCAGTGGAAGGGAATCAAGGCACAGAAGAACACCAAGCGAGGACAGAAGCCTCCCCAGAGGTCTCCCAATCCCAAAGGCCCAGGCCAAGCCAACTGGCAGCGGTTATCCAGACACATTTCAGGCCCTTCAACTATGCCAGGGACTTCAAGACCATCGCGAAGACCACCTCAATGCTAGAGGAAAGTGGCTTCTATTGGGGTCCCATGACTGTGGAGGAAGCACATCAGAAGCTGAAGAAGGAGCCAGTGGGAACTTTCCTGATCCGGGACAGTTGTCAGAGTGACGTCTTCTTTACACTGAGTTACACAGCACAAAACGGTCCCGTCAGCATCCGGATTACCTTCAAGAATTCCAAATTCAGTCTGACTGGCAGCAAGCAATCTTTTGACTGTCTTTTCAAACTGCTGGAGCTCTACATCAGTTCCCCGAAGAAGGGTCTCGTCAGGCCCTACAGGAAAGAACCGGTGCAGTCCCTGCAGCAGCTGTGCCGCAGACGGATTATCGAAACATGCGGCGGAAAAGACATCGACCGCATCCCTGTGCACCCGATCCTCAAAGACTTCCTCCATGCCTTCCCTCATCCACTATGAAGACGAGACTCGTTGCATTAAAGCGCTGCTGGAATATTCTGGAGATACTTGATGGACTCCTCGTGGTCCTTCTCTGTTTTAGGACGCAGGAATCACACTGTAGCACATTTTGGAATATCAGTTTTGAACACTGCACAATGAAAGTTTACATTGTTTGTGAATGTTTACACTATACGGGAATATTGTGTTCCTTCGATTATATTTCTGCTATGCAGAAAGATTTATTTCAAGATAATACTTTTTATAAAAATAATAAATATATTTGTAAACAACTTAAAACATCTCAATTTTTACTTTTTTTGTTGGGGGATTCATGCACTCGGAGACCTGAATGGAAATGCTTGATTACTGTTTCTTGTTATTAGATTCAGAAAAAAGCAGATCTACTTTAGTCATCAAATGGAGTTGTTTTTAACTATCACATTTCAATGAAAGGTTTAGTGAACACAAATGAATGGCTACAAAAAATACTAGTTATATTCAAATAAAAAGTTTTAAAATTATATTCAAATAAAGGTTTGCATATCTAAAAAACAATAATCAAATTAAACTATGTAGGCAAGAACTTTTCTTTCAATATTGCTATTCGTTTTTATCTAAACAACATACACTAAATAACGGCCAGATGACATTTCAAATTATAGAAGTGCTTAAATAGACTACAGGCGAGAAGTTTCCAAATTGAGCCTCACCCTTGTCTAACAAGATTCAAGATTCATATCTTAGCCTAATCCCTGCCCAGGAAACCCGCCTTTTTCTTACTCTGACAGGTCATGTTTAAGCTATGGTGTATTTTACTAGATTACGGGCTTTGTGTACCTGGATTCCTGAAATGACATACAGACAGGGACTTATAGGAAGTCCAGGCCAGACGCTCTGCACTGAACCAGGTTGATTAATCTAGGTAGTAGCGTGGTTGAGGGGCGGAGCTGTGGTGACCGTAAACTGCTCATGGCTCAGACAGACATTTACAAGAAATGAAGTGGGTTGTGAGGACTGATGGAGTGCGATGGGGAGGAGCCTGTGATCTCCAGAGACGCTCGTACACGTCGGTATCAATAAAACTCTGCGACACATCTGACAGGCTTACGCAGAAAAGTGACTAAGAACAAAACAATACTCGGCATCAGGGGTTCACGTAAACTTTAGATCACTGCTTGGAATTCCATTCGAGGCTGAAGGAAGTGATCTGCACTGTTCAGTCATCAGATAAGGCTATGACGAGATGCTGAAACACTCCGATTGTGTTTTATTCTGCGTCAGACCCCGTTTTGAATGATCCTCTCGATAGAACAATGGGAATGAGCTGTTCTCTGGCTGCATGTAGAGATTCGAATCAATCATTAGCCAAACAGTGGATATAAACATGTCAAAGGTCAAAAGGAAGAGCTTTGTTACAAGTAAGCTTATCTTTGCGGGGAAAAAAACCTTCCTGATTCTAATGAATTCATGTTATCATAATGTGGAAGTGAGGGGGAAATCATTCTATGCGCCCGGCTGGCTTATTTATCAAGGGATTTCCCTTCACCACTCTCAGCGCAGATTATCGATTAACTTTGTACATTTAATTCACACGTGAATCTGACACAAATAGGAAACTATTTACTCAGAAAATCGAACGGAGGAGCCTCGTTTGATCAGGTTAGATAGGTCGCTGAGGTTGACTGTGTGAACTGGTCGATGTGGTAGAGGGTTGATCGGTCTATCTTCCCTCGTTCGCCTCTAGTGATTAATACACATGAAAGCGCAGTCACTTCCAGGAAAAGAGACAGTTGTGTTTCCCTGAAGAGCCCCTAATCTCCACTGCATCTGGCCTCAATTTACACAAACATACATGTGTACACACTCCTGAGCCGTGTATTTCCTTTTGGAACCACAACGCTCCCCTCCAAAATGGCAGATATACACACACAAGCCCGTGTGGGTAATCTGTTCATAGAAACGGCCCTGGGTTGTGCTTTGAGTGCTCAAACTCAACCCATGCATGCTTTTATATTAAAAATAAAAAAGTAAATAGAAGGCTAATACGTTTTAAAAAGAGTTTACATTTGTGGATAATAATAAAAAAAAGTAAGTTTTTTTTTTATAAAATAAAAAATTAAGCAATAATAGAGTTCATATTTGCAGCAAATAAGTCTTTTGGTAATAATAAAAAAGGTATATATGTGGCATAGTTGTGGCAAATAATTTTTTTTTTTTTGTAAATAAAATAAAAAAGTTCATATTTGTGGCAAATAATGCAGTTTTTGTAAATAAAATAAAAAGTTCATATTTGTGGCAAATAATACAGGTTTTTAAATAAAATAAAATGGGGGCGGGGAAACAATAAAACAAACAAATCATTTGTGGCAAATAATGCATTTTTGAGAAAATAAAAATGTTCTTTGGTTTAACTGATTTCTAAATGAAAAGGCAAGTAGCTAACTCATTGACTAACTAAATGCTGGTCTGGAAACTCATTAGCCGTGATCAAACTGTAATTTTTTTTATCTATTTATAGTTATGATGCTGAAGCCCCCTGGGAGTGGTTTTTGTAAATTGACAATGTTTCACACCACAAAGCTATATTCCAGGAAGGCAAGTGATAGGGCTACCCACATAATGGTTACTATGACAACACTCATCTCTTGCCATCCCACATCAAGGTAAAAGGTCCCCATGGCCTACACTGAGAATATGTGGGCAGGACTTCCAATTCACTGATTCACAAAGATAAACGTGTTTCACGCTAACAGAACACAAAGACCACCATTCTGTCATCTCCTCAGCCCCTTTTCCATACATAAACAGGTGGGTTTTAGATGGTTTGAGTATTAATAAAAAAAGATTTAGTAATTTCACACGTAAGGTCCCTATGAGGGGTTTGCGGCCCCCTAGGGGCTCTATAGAGGTACTGCAGGGGGTCCAATAACAACTTTTTGACCTGATTTTGGCGAAAAAAGGTGAATTAAACAAAGACAAAATTAAGGCAACTTCAACCAAATTTAAATGTTTCATTATTTCATGCAACATTCAAATTTAGTAGTTAAAATTAAAATATTCAAGTATAAAGCTCATCAACAACGATCATTTTAAAGGCTTCGCAACATAGCGCAACAATCTCACCATCTCATCTATTTACAGTGAAATACAGGGTGCTGTATTGTGGCAAGTCATATGGCTCTTCTCAGGTAAATGCCGTATAATGCAAACCACAAGCTAGTCAGTGTGTTCTTCAGAAATAACACCCTTGTGATGCATCTTTCAGCAGAAGGCATGAGACACTATCAGCATGGGCTCCTGGAACGAGACCTCTAGAGAATACGCCAATGAGTCTCTCATGAGACTGTCTGCGTGCATCCATTTATAGTCGCTCTTAATAAGCTTCGTATCAACCCGTTTCTCAGACCAGAGGAACCACACTGAAGATAAAGGTCGCGTTTGTTCATTTAACAGATGCTTTTATCCAAACCGACATACTTGAGACTGACGTCACAGCCTAATTTTTCACAGAAATGCTTACTGATAGTGAATTGAAAGAAAAGAGAGAGAGAGAAATAATTGAATAAATAAGTAGAAATTAAATAAAGAATTCATCTAAGAAAGGGAGGAAGAAAAAAAACAAAAACACGGTTGGTGTGGGGGCACCAAGGTGGTATGAGACTGTTGTACGAGTATGGTGCACAAGATGGAGAGTCCTTTCACCCTTAACGGGGAGGGTTGATTTACTACCCGGTCTCCTTCGAAACCTTTCCCAAGCCCTGAGGGGGGAATCACTTTATCTAGCAGTGAATCCGGTTGCACGTGCATTCAATCCACTTTGACATGTTCAGTCATTCAAAAACGGCCCTAGTGATGTGGTCGAATCTTGTAACCCCCCCACATTCGCGAACAAAAAAAAAAAAGAAATAATAATAATAAAATAAAAGAAGAAGAAATAATAATAATAAATAAATAAATGGGAAAGTGAATGAATGAAAGGGGAGGCATAGGAAAAGAACAAACATATGAAATGCATATATACATATTAACAGTGTTGGGGAAAGTTACTTTTAAAAGTAGTGCATTACAATATTGCGTTACTTCCTTAAAAAGTAACTAATTACGTTACTTCGTTACTTTTTATTGAAAGTAATGCGTTACGTTACTTTTGCGGTACTTTTTAAATCTGGGCTGGGCTTGCTTAATATATTCAGTGGTAGTATTATAATAGTAGAAATAAAATATATAATAATAAAACTATACATTATGTCAATAGAATACATCAGTACAAGGAGACATGCCTAAACATATACACATACATTAGTACATATACAAATGCATAAACATGTACACATACATACAAATATTTATATATCTGCTCCTAGGTCTATATATTCACCCCCCTTATTCATCTTTTCTAACTACATGTTTGTAAAGTTGATGTTGGGAGAGTGCGTGGGTCCGGTGCCAGGTTTCTGATGTATATTGAAATAAGTCAGAAATTGGTTCCAGATGTCCGTAAATATATATATTTTTTTGTGTATGTTATTTTTTTTCTAATGAAATATATTCTATAAGAAGGTTAGTCTAGTGGTTGATGTGCATACTTTTTTTGATTTCCAGTTTAACAGAATTATTTTTTTGGCGATAGTTAGAGAGATGAGGAGGGATGATCCATTTCTGTGGTATTACCCAGTAAACAGAATGATGGAATCCTACAGCCCATAATGATAGAAAGTTTATCAGTCACTGATATATAAAATGAATAAACACGTTGGCAGGTTCATGTGGCATGCAAATAGTCACTGGTGCTACCCAGTGTGCATTGTGAGCAAATATCTGTCGCTTAGACCCATTTTACATTTTTTCCTTTTGAGTAATGTGAGTCCTGTGAATTATCTTGTACTGTATTAGTTGTAGGTTTGTATTGCTAGTCACTGAAAAGATATTACTACAGATTTCTTTCCAGAAGTCGGTGTTGGGGGAGAAAGCCAAGTCATTTTCCCATGTAGCCACTGGTAAAATTATTGTTGAATTAGTAAAGAAATCAAATTTTTCTCAGTATCAGACAGATCCATAACTGGTTTCTGGATAAGCACTTAAAAAATCCCCTCAAGAGACCCAAACACTGAGAAACCCACCTATTCTAGGAAACAAAGACTATCGGGAATTACATAGACTTGTTGATATTTCAAAAGAACAGGAAACTTGCAAATGTACTTTGACAGAATAACTACATATAAACAGTGTGAGAGGAAAGATTTTATAGCAGAACAATGTTTAATGAGATGACGCTTCATTATAAATGGTTTAAAAAAAAGGTAAGACGACCAAAATGTACATCAGAATAATTTATTGCATGACTTTGATAGCTCCAGTTGGTAAATTAATTATAACATTAGATCAAAACAAATCTTTACACTGTATACAAACTATGATGCCCCCCTTCTCCACAATGAATACAACCTCAAAATACTGATATAGGCAGAATTAATCGTATTGCTTTAAAGGTAATATCTTACAAACCCCGCCGATAAAGCTTAAATAGGAGTGTTTTTCTTTGGAAAGAAAAGCGCCCAGTCACAGCTGCCACACATTTGCATCTGTGCCACACCGCAAGAGTGTGTGGATCCCTTCTATGTGTGCAGTCTATAAACCGAAAATTAATTTTCCATTTCAGTCCATTAGTGACAGTAGTCCAACTACTTGAATCTGTTAGTGAAATAAATGAGTCTTGAATTACTGTTATTGCACACCAAAGTAAAACAAAACCACAAATACATCACACCCAGCTTTGATTACGTGTGTCCAGCACAAGCTCTCGATGACCTCTAGAATATTAAGTGTTAAAGAACATTAAAACACACCTAAAAATACGGATAAGTTGCCTCAGCTTTAAAAAGAGAAGAGACCACTTTAGTGGTACTTAAAGCTGTAACTACATGAACGGAAACAGGTAAATTCATCCAGATTTCAAATTGCTTTAGAAAGAAAACAAATGCGTGCATGTATGGCAGTGACATAAACGCTTAGGAATGAAACTCTCAACTCTCAGGTTTGTTCACCTGATGAAATAATAACGTGACCAATATAAGTGAGTCAGCGGTTTTTGTACAAAAAGGCTTGATGGTGCAAGAGTTCATGGGTTGAATGATCTTAAATGCAGCGACAAATTAAAACGGGTTACTTCAAGCTCATATCGGTTCCTTACGATCTCCAAAGAATAACACAAAAGGGCTTTTTTCAAAACGATGAAGTGAAAACGAATGTTCAGCCAAAACTAAATATACCTTCAGAAAAGAGCACCGCTGGATAGACCCAGAAGTCTTTGTACATTCCTCAGTGTTAAGACTGGTAAAATCAAGCGGGCTTTCCCCACTAACCCACTCAGATACAGATTTATACAAACACGCCCTCTCCTCTCCATCTGCTCGGTATCATAAAACCATTCGCGCACACTCTCCAACAGTCGCACACAATCACAAAACAGTCACACATGCAGAGAAACAGCTGGATCAACTCACGCACGACACAGAAAAAAGACTGTGCTTTAAGCAGCACTCAACTCGTGACAAACAATAATGTCATTGTTCTAAGAGTGCCGTTTTCCTCTGAAATGCAACATGGTCTTGATATAAGGAGAAGTACTGGTAACCGCCGTGTTGAGACAGTCGGCAAATACACATGGATACAACTGAGGGCCTGAATCACTAAAGCTGAAAGCATGTGCCAACTAGCTTAAGTAGCTTGTGCAAAACCAGAATTGGTCATGCTCACATTGAGTAATCAACATTAACATGAGTTCTTGCTTTAGTAACCTGGCCCTAATTTTCTTGGTACATTTTAGTTGAGATGTATCAGTCTATCGCGGTTTCCTCCTCCAGGTCTGGATTGTCCGTTTGGTCGGCCATGACGCCTATAGAGTCTGTCTCGGGCTGAGTCACAGGTTCCTCCCTCTGAATCTGCATCAAATCCTCAGTTTCTGCACTAAGCAATGGCCCAGACTCAGAAGATGGCTCATCTTCCTCTGTAATAATTGAAGTATCCTTCCTGTCGTCTTGAGACTGTGCGTCCCACGCCCCCGTGGCGTTGTATTCCTTTCGGCTGGGAACTGCCGTCTCTTCTCCGTCTGCAGAGGCGTCATCCTGGACGGAGGACTGGGTGCTGAAGGAGCGCAGGCGAGGCGGGTCGGCGGGGGGCAGCAGGGTCAGGGAGTCCACGCTCAGCGTTTCGGCGTCATTGTCAGACAGGAGGGAGATGGTGGGTTGCGGTGCAGGGGTGAGGCTAGGTGCCAGGGCGAGTCCTGAAACAGGGAGAGCAGGGCCGGTGAGTTCTGCACATGACTTATGGAGAAGGGGGTGGGAATTACACACATGCAGAAACGTCTATTCATACTGAACATACAAACCAGAAAAAAGGTGAACTGCACGCAGTGACGAGGAGGAGAATGTCAGCTTTGTTACGTGTGTGCGCTTGTGATACATAGACAAATGTGCGCGATAAATGTGAGAGTTTATTAGTTTTGCGGAGATGTTTGGTAGACGGATAGGATGGATTGATAGATGGCTAGATACTAGTGCTGGGCAGTTTGACCAAAAATCTGTATCACGTTTTTTTAGGATTCTGGCGGTTTCACGGTTAAGCATGTTTTTTTCCCCCTGACTGAGCCTTTATATGAATCAGATTGCATGAAACAGTTGCAGAACCACTGCATTTTAATCACAATCCAAACAAACATTCTACACTATCCACCTTTTTCTTCAACACGGAAGTAAGCCTGTGGGTGAGACTTCCGGTTCATTAGCCACTACAGGGAAGTAACGAGAAGAATAACAATGTGCAGTAAATGGTAAAACTGTTTGCACTACAAACCAGTGTGTTCATAATTAAGATAATACATTAAAATAATAGGGGTTTGGAAAAATGAATCGTTGGGCGAATCGTTGAGCAAATAAGGGAAAAATAAATGCATATTATAAGACAATGAAATTTTTTTTTTACCTTGCATGCATGTCAACCTGTTGTTGGGGACTCCCAAAACCAAAATATGAAACTTTCATTACCCATAATAGGGGCACTTTAAAGCAAAAAGGGAATGGTCTGACCTTAGCTTTGTGAAATTATGTTAAATAAAACATCTGCACGAAACAGAAACCGCAGGCGGGCTGCATTAAACTCAAATTCATTCTCAGACAGCAGGTGGCGCTTATGGATCAGCAGCAATAGAACGTTTCCTTGGTTACTGCTGTAAACAAAGCAGCACTGCACATTAATATGCATTATATGGAGGTAAGATAAAAAGAAAACACCATTTAAACTTTTCTGAAGACAGTCAGTTTACCTCAGAGATACATTCATATAAACCCCCACCCCAATTCAGTATTTAGGATTTTCTTCCAATATTTTACGCATCGTGAACAGTGATCTTGCTCTGGCTGATGCAGTATTTTCTCCTCTTTGCTTTCATCTTCAGCGTCTCTGGCTTCTGTTAATGGCCGTTTACAGTTGGTTTATTTGCCCAGTTAAAGAATAGTTATGTTATGTTTTATTAATATTTCTCTAACCATTAGTCAGAAATAGGGGTGTAACGGTACACATATTCTAAAATTTTCGGTACGGGCCTTTCAGTTTGGTACGCACGTGTACCGAACAAATCATTCAATTTTTTTCAGGAAATTCAGACAATAAATGCCGTTTTAGCGCTCTTTGATGTAGTGTGACAGATCGCTGTGTAAACGCCTCATACAGTTATGATGGCAGTGCGATCATCCCTTCCTCTTTAATACTAGTTTTAATGTAAAATAAACATGAATTAACATATCATGCCTCGTGTAATCGCACAATCAGTGTTTCACTTGCGGAAAGATGTGATTAAAACTGCTTGTAAACAAAATGTTACGTGGCATTTCATTACCTCAGGCAAGTTATCAGTGTCCACAGCTCGTCAGTTCACCAGAGAAATGAAGTCTAGAGAAGAGCATTTTGCGAAATATATACTCTATATACTCATTATATTTTACTTTATCTGTTAGTGATGTCTTAATTATTTAATGTAAGCTATATTTAAATAAATCATTCATGAAACAAGTTATGACAGCCACTGTGTAAATGATTATAGGCTATTTCAACAACAAATAGAAATTGTATAATTTAGCAGTTAATTTAAAAACTGCATTGAGTGCAATTTACATGTTTACATACAATTTTTTAAATTTGAGTCTTGATTATTATAGTTAAAAATAATAAGTAATTAAATTTAAGTTTGGGCACTGTTGTTAATTGTAACCTTATAGTAGGCCTAATGTAAAAGGGCTCCCTATAGTTTAGAGCAGAGGTAGATTTTTATAGATTTTTTTATTTTTTATTTTATGAGGTAGATTTAAAGAAAAATAATTCTAATTTATTTAAGGAAAGAGCATTACATTACATTAAACATTGCTTAATAAAAAAAAATATACATGTGTTTAGTATTGTTTTTCCTCCTGCTGTACTAAAACCATACCGAACCGTGACGTCAAAACCGAGGTACATACCGAACCGTTATGTTTGTGTACCGTTACACCCTTAGTCAAAATGCAGTTAACAGGGATCTCCTCTCAATTCATGACGCTGTCTATGTTGCTTAGCCACTTGTACTGGTATGCCATTTTTTTTTTATTCATACCGTGTGCGTAATTCAAACTAGTTTACCGTTTGAACCGGTATATTGCCCAGCACTACTAGATACAGATAGATAGGTAGACAGATAAGACAGGCAGATGGCTAGATTGATAGACAAACAGATATATGGAGAGATAGATAAATGGATTTATAGATTGCTACTTAGGCAGGTAAACAGGCATACAGATAGCAAAATGAATGGTTGGACAGATAGATAGATGACTAGATACTTAGACTGACAGACAGACATGCTAAATGGATGGACATATATATATATATATATATATATATATATATTTTAAAATTAACATTTTATGTAACTATTTTTTAAAGAAGCAAATTCAATCAAATAAACGAAATTTAATTTAATGTACTGTACGGTATATAATGGTGCCATTTGGAATTCTACTGTCCTATTTCTTTTCATTTCAAGATATATATATAAGGTAAGATAATAGATAAGGTAATAATTGACAATGTGAGGTGTGTAGATAATAATGTGAGGTGTGTAGATAACTGAATTCATACTACAAGTTAAGAAATGCTTATGGATTAAGCCTAGGAGGGAAGTGGGAGGGGCATCAGACATGTGAGACAAGGTCTCTCTATTATGAAGCTCTCTGCCAAGAATACGAGTATGAATATAAATGGAGGAACCGGAATGGCAGAGAGCCATGGAAGTGAAAGGATGAAGATAAAAAAGGGTGAAGCAGAAAAACAGGATACAGCGCTTTCTCATTTTGGGGTGGCATTAATTCACAGAGCCTTTAGATTTCATCAGCTAAGCCACGCTTGCTAATACCATGCACTTTTAGAGTGAGGTTTCACAGTTTCTACAATGCAACCCTCTACATTGCGAGTAAATCACTCGCATATGCGACTAAATCTTCACTCTGGGCGACTAAATGACGTCTAATATTAGCCAATTGCTAATAAATTCTCAGATTTTACTCGCCAGTGTGTGAGTTGGAGGCTATTAGTAGCACAATGCAAGTCACTGGAAACTACCACTCTGCATAGTCAGTCTATGTAAAAACATCACACGGACATGCCTGTTTCATGTGCATGGAGCTCTAAACCCACTCTCCACCGTGCCTGTCATCCTCTGACAGAGAAAACACGCACCTTCGGCCTTCCCTGCCAGACCTGACTAGAGAACAGAGGGACAGATCAGAACGCATCCTACTGACAAATGCATTTAGCATCTAATCTGAAGCATACATGGAGCAAAACCTACAGCCAAAGGATATTATCAATTAGCTTATCATGCAAAGCACACTATTTTATATCTACATAGAAAAATAACAAAGCAGGATTATGGCGATGGCTTGATTTAAAGGGGTCATATGATGCGATTTCATTTTTTCCTTTTTATTCCTCCTATTCCTTCAAACCGTTTTACTTCTGTAATGGGACATAAAGCAAGGTGGGACAAGACGTTTGAGAGGCGGAGCATGTTTATTATTTTGAACTACGAAGACAAATTTGAAATTACATGAACTCATAAATCATGCACAATAGAGTACATTAGCGTCCACCCACTTTTTCAGCAGCACTGATTCAAGATTCATTTATCCCATAGGGATTTTATATGAGTTTTTGTTAAAGCGTTATAAGTCATGAACCTAACCAAGTCACAACATTAAAAATTTTAATTTGAAGTAAAGAACTACAAACCCATGAAGCACTGCGAATGACTATCTAATTAAAAACTATGCAGAAATATAAGCGAGACTCTCTGATTGATGGAATTTTCTTTGCATAATAATGGGTAATGTAGTTTTTAACCACAAATTCAACTGTTAAACGGAGTTATTTTAAAAATAAGTTGAAATAATGCAAACAGATAGCTTCAATAAAAGCACGTACCATCGATTGACAACTAGGTCTGTCTTTAAAGGCTTATTTGTTTTTACTACTGGAACCCTACTGTTGCACTTTATAAGACTAGTAATGTGCTTTAAGAAGATAAAAGGGTCAGATGGATTTCCTGTTGACTTTAACACTTTGCAGGTTGAATACATGCAACCATTATGTGGTACATGTCTGTTATGACAGAGACCGAGGGAGAAATGGATGTCTCACCACAAATCCACACCTTCAAAACAATACGCCATCTGCTACTACCGCTGCTGTTTCTAAGAACTTCTCTACAAAGATGTGTTACCCCACAATGCTGCACTTAGTGCCCTTATTCAAACAACTTGAGTGACTTCAGAAGACTCTTTGTCCAAAAAATAAAAAATAAAATCAAAGAGATTATTAAATGATATGGACAGTTTCACCTCAGACAACCCCAAAAGGTCACTGTATTTCAAAATAGCTCATCATAGTGATTCAGAGAATAGAAGGAACTGAGATACATAATGAAAGAAACGAAAAAAGCCCATGGACGTATTAGTTAAACGCAGAGGTGGAAAGAGTACGAAAATATTCTACTCAAGTAAAAGTACCATTACATTAATGAAATTTTACTTAAGTACAAGTAAAAGTACCAGTCTAAAAATCTACTCAAGTAAAAGTAGCTCGTTTAAAATTTACTCAGTAAAAATTACTTAGTTACATTTTAACAGTAGGAGGGAGGCAAAAATTGTATAGGCCAAGGGTGTCAAACTCAGTTCCTGGAGGGCTACAGCCCACCCTAATTAAACACATCTGATCCAGCTAATCTAATCATTCTGTGCTGGTCGCTGAGGGAATACTTCAACTTAGTGCTGTGGATCGCAAGCACATTTTATGGAGGACTGTTTACTGATCCTGGGAGAGTTACGTTAGACTAAAATGCCGGCAAAATTTTGTGATCATTCTAAGTGCATTTTAACAGACTGAATCATGCAGTGAAAGAATGCACTCTAAATGCGTGCGTGGACTAGTCTATCTACTAGACTACACGGCACTCTGTAGGAGTGTTTTGTTTGGTTTTTGGCAAAATACTGAATGTCAAATCACACATCGTTAAAACAACAATTACGATATTATCGCAGACGATATATATCGCACACCCTGCACCACTGTCTTTTTGGCTAATTTGTGCAAAACCTTTTAACCACCAATGCAACAATGCAAACCTTACCTCTACATGCTTGCGAAGGATTGATATCAAGATTTTATAAGCTGCTAGTTTGGTCTCCCTAGGCAAACACAGCTTACACTGCAATATAGAGCATAAATATGGCCAGGGGTTCACTTCATTTCCTTCAAGTTTGACTTCAGCAGAATACGATTGGTTTTCGTTTTCAGCTGGGTCTGCACCATAACGCCTGTCTTGTCCGTCTCCATCTTTCTTGTGATCTTATTGCCTGTTTGCTCTCCTGCCCATTACTGCAGTAGTTTCCAGGGAGAAGATATTTTGAAGATTGCTGGTAATCAAACAGTTGGTGGTTGCCATTGACTTCCATAGTATGAAAAAAAAATACTATGGAAGTCAATGGCAACCACGACTCCACTACTCTATTCAGAGAATCAGCCACCAGATTGGCTCCTGGGCTCGTGTGGTGTGAAGACTTCGTGAGTTTTCAGGTTCTTCCAAAACCACACCTGACCACCAGTGATCTGCTGACAGATGCAGTGTAGGAGGCAGAGATAGACTGAAAGACAGATGCTATACAGGCCTTTAAGTGAACAAAGTCCCTCAGATACTCTTGTTCTACCCAGCAATCAATTCTTAAGAGGCCTTTTGGAGGAATATTTAGCTGGTAGTCATAAAATAGTCTTCCATTTAAACAACTACTTGACCACAGCTTACCAGGGAATTCGTGTCTTGCTAATTTTGATAAAACTGGATGCCTGACAAGTGCTCAAAAGGATGATGTCAACATGAAATTACATGAACTCACACATTCAACCACGTTTAAATGCACTTGAAGACTAAAAAAAGAACAAGAGTGTATGAGCTGTGAGGCTTTGAGCTCATAGTAAAAGAAACATGGTTTCACACACCAAGAATGATAACTATATTAGTGTCCACACCAACGGATGATAACATTATATGTCATGTCAACACTGCAGTTACGTTATCTGCTGCTTTAAATGTGAGTATACTCTGATTAGCTGCCTTTTTTTTTTAAATTGTTCATCAGCTGGAAAAAAGTGTTCTGAAAGTAATTCCAACGATATTGTTTCTCTGTATCATTACTGTTATAGCTGTGGAGTCGACTTCCCTGTTCTCTAGAATTAGAAGGATTGTTAAAATGTTATATTTATAGTTATTGCAATAGTTATCATCCCTAGTGTGTACGGGTCTTTAATCTACGTATAATCATGTACTATAGCTGTAATACTGCAGCAGCAGTTCGCAATCTGCATTTATATGGCTGTAAAAAATTGAAACAAAATTGACACAGTAAAAGTGGGACTGTGATATCAGCAAGATCCAAAATTAACACTTGCCAAGCGCTAAATGAAAGTACAAATTGGCTTAGAAGATTTAATAAAAAGGTGTTGTATGTAAAGCAACATGTAAAGCGAACAGTAAAGCATGCACTAGCAATACTAAAGTCAGGGGTTCGATTCCCAGGGAATGCATGAACTGCTAAAATGTATACCTTGAATGCAATGCAAGTCGCTCCAGATAAAAGCATCTGCCAAATGTATAAATGTAAATCACAATGCAATTATTAATAAAACGTCTGATCTGATTCCAGATCTGTGGAAATGCATAAAAAAACTGATATAAAAATACAGGGAACAAAATCACTGTTTGGCAACTGACAGACACACAGAAAGACACAATGATGCAAGAGACAATGACCTGCATCGTTTGCTGCAAATATACAAAGGAAAATGACAAAACATATTTTTCATGGGCAGCAAAAACAATTCTCATCGAAGAAAATGAGTAAAACATCTATTTGTCATTGACAAGTGTGGCAAACAAATTAATCTTGAACCCTGGATATCACATAGTCTGACCTACTGTGAGAAAAATAAAAAGGATTGCACAATCTGCTTCTTTGCAAAGAGGGTGTTTTTCTAGCAGCGCGTATGAAGGCTTTTGGTGTTTCAATTGGTAGTAAAGTAGGGTGGTTAAGGAAATGCAGAGAAGGGAGTTGCATATGTGAGTGTGTGTTTGTTACCTGTTTGACTCTGTGTGACGGTGTGTGTGGATGAGCTGCTGGCTGTGACCGAGTCAGCGGGGCCGGTGGGGCCACTGGAAGGGGGTGAGGTGGAGGAGGCTGATGTGGGGTTGTGCTGAGCAACGTGAGCAACTGCAAAACCTGGAAAGCAAACACACGGCACATGCAAATCACTCAGACACTGACAGACCTGGTATCACTGAATGTCCTGGCATACTTTCTGTATGAAACTTAATTACTAACAAAAACAAGCTGGAAAAGGGGTCATATGATGCGATTTCAATTTTTCCTTTCTCTTTGGAGTGTTACAAGCTCTTGGTGCATAAGCAGTGGTTTAGGTGGCTCTCTCTCTCTCTCTCTATATATATATATATATATATGGGTCAAAGACGAAAAAGGATTTAAGCATAAAAACAATAAGAGTAATACTGCTTTAAATTGTTGTTGTTTTCCCCCCCCAAAATTAAAAACTTTTCAGTTTAATTTAATTGCAATTTTGTTTTTGTTTTTCCGAGCAAAAAATAAATATCATACATTTTTCTTAAATGCACATTAAACCACATTACTTTGTAAATGACCCACTGGTCTAGAACCAAAAGTCTAAATAAGGGTTGAATACCATGACTGCTCAGAATCACAGCTGGTACAGAGGAAGCATTACCTAGAAACCTTTTCCAGACAAAACAGAACTGTAACTTAGAAGAGCACTAGAGAAATTCGGGGGGAAACAAAATTAGGATGTGCAATAGTTGAGAATAAGTCTAATTTCTGTGCAAATCTCCTCAGCGAGAAGTGAGTGAGCAAGTCCCTTTCAGAAAAAAAAAATGCAAAAGAGGTAAATGTTTCACAACATATATTAAATATATCTTATACTGCAACAGAAACAGGAACCTCTAATGTTGTGAGTACCTTCCTATAAAACAGAAATCTTACATTAAGACTGTGCCACAGAACTCATCTACCACCAAATCATCCATAAGAAAGTATGCAGCAGTTTGCTCAAAAAACGGCAACCGAAGACAGACTAGACATTAATTTTTATTTTCAATTTTAATAAAAGTGTAAAATTATAAAATAAACTACTGTTAAAAAGTTAGGGGTTAATATATTTGAAAATGTAATTTATTCATGTGATGCAAAGCTGATTTTCATCAGCCATTACTCTAGTCTTCAGTGTCACATGATTCTTCAGAAATCATTAATATGCTGATCATTTTTGTGGAAAACGCAACACATTTTTTCATAATTCTCTAATGAATAGAAAGTTTAAAGCAACAGCATTTATTTGACTGAAATCTTTTTGTAACAATTTTATTTTTACTGTCATTTACTGCTATTTTTAATTAATTTAATGCATCCTTGAGAAGCTTAAATTAAAAAAGCAAGAAGCTTAATCTTCTGTGATTTCCTCCTTAATCGTTCACACATTTACCTGGAACTTTATCTACAGAGGCGAAGGCTGGGCCGCGTCTGGACTGGTCATAGAAGCGAAAAGGGAGAGATGAAGCAACAGACGGTTGGCTGAAGCCCAGCACCTCTGTGGAAGGCTGAACAGGAAGGTCCAATAGAGCTGCAGGATGAATATTTATGGAAAGAAGGGAAAAAATATAACATGAGCAAAAATAATGTGTGACAGAAATATTAATTCATTTTTTCCAGCTACACATTAACACTAAATCATTAAAAATCCAAGCTAAGGGGAAATTCCATGTCTCTGGAAATCAGTACAATTAAACTTATTGCACCTGGCATCCATTAATTCAAAATGTTATTCTGGGCAGTTAAAGTAAAACTAAAGTCCAACTCAAATGGCCCCATTCAACCCCTCCCCTAATGTTGCACAACAGCTGGGAGGTCTGAGAAAGTGTCATTTATAAACAGAAGATACAAGCTGCTGTAAAAACATAGTTTATGGCTTTGACTTCAAGGAAATTTACAACTGGTAAGCCGCCAAGACCTGACCTGCTATCCGCTGCATTTTCATGCGTCTGGCCTGGATGCGGCCCTTGGCTAGTCGCTGCTTGGCGATGATGCAGCGAATATGGTCTGCAAAAATGAAATTAGCCTGCAGGATGGGCACAGGCTTGGCATGAGGGTTAGACGTGGGCTTGTGTATGATGATGTTTAGGGCCCTGCTGTCGTCCTCTACACCTGAAACCTGCATGTCCTGTGAACAGAAGCATTAGATTAAAATCTGAAAATTTGAATGTTGGTTTCTCAGACTTAAAGTGCAACAATTTTTTGAAAATAATTTGTTTATTCATTTTTTTGGGGGGGTTTGTTTTCAGAATTTGTTTATTTATTTTTTAAGAATTAACTTTGTATTCTTTTTTATTCTTTCCTATTACACTTCTAGTGTCTGTTGGGAAATGTCTTCTGAGAAATCATTCCCCATAATAATAATAATAATTACTTCTGTCATCAAATAGCTGCACCTAATGACTTAACTATTGTGCTGAAAGGAACCACTTAAGACCAAGTTTGGCTAAAGAGAATGATTTGTAAAATGCCGAACTATGATTAATTTTGTGCAAATATGTTGGCAAATGCGTTTCCATGTGGCAATTTAAATATCCTATTAGGTTTGCTCATGAATCTTGAGTTACCAGGATGCTCACAGAGGGTTTCGAAGCAACACATTACCAAACAATGTTCCCTGTATGCCGCCACACAGAATAAATAATATGCCACGCACAGGACAAACGGAAAAATGAGTTTGGAACGCCATTTGATTGAAATCCTAGTAAATGCGAAATAATTGCAATGCTCAGGCAAACCGCTATAGAATTGGTGCTGCTCTAGAGTTAGAACTGGTGAAGGTGGTATACAGGTTTCATAGAAAGAGGATGATGTGCGCCAAATGTGGAAATCTAATACTTTAATGGTTGCAGACGAAATACACGAGCACGACACGAGAGCCAACACAAACATATGACATGTGAAATAAAACGTCATCATGTTTGAAAGAAGAGTGGCTTGATTAAGTGGTGGAAATAGCGGATGATGGGCGCAGAACAGTAACAAAACTCAAGACATTTACAGTTATAAACAGGTGCAGTAGTGGGCAAACTCTACTACATAGGGATGATAAGATAAAAGTAAAAGAATTCACATGTTCATTTAAAAAAAATATATATTTATTGAATTTTTTTTATTTTTTATTATAATTATATTATAAGCCTAATAAATAACTGACCTCAGGGAATCCATGCACAATAACTGCTTCATTTTTTTCATATTAGGTATATATTGTATTTTATTTTATTATATGTGACCCTGGAGCACAAAATCAGTCATAAGGGTCACTTTTTCAAAATTGAAATGTATACATCACATGAAAGCTGAATAAATAAGCTTTCAATTGATGTAAGGATTGTTAGGACATGACAATATTTGGCCGAGATACAACTATTTGAAAATCTGGAATCTGAGGGTGCAAAAAAATCAAAATATTGAGAAAATAACCTTTAAAGTTTTCCAAATTAAGTCCTTAGCAATGCATATTACTAATAAAAAATTAAGTTTTGATATATTTACGGTA
>NW_015667354.1:276526-289686 GCF_001515625.1 Sinocyclocheilus rhinocerous
ACCCATACAATGTTTTTTTTTTGGCTATTGCTAAAAAATATACCCCAGCGACTTAAGACTGGTTTTGTGCTCCAGGGTCACACATTATTAATAAGAAGTGAACTGTTCTGCATTAGATTTTTTTTTAATGATTTTTAATAGAATTTCTTGGCAACACAGCACTGTATAAATGTTTTCTCAGGTAAACTAAAATGTGCATCATTTTGTTACATCAAGGGTCAAATCAAATATTAATAGCACATTAAAGTTAAAAGTTACACACTTTTTACTGTGTGCACTGTACAGGTCTGGTATAAAGAATGTTTTTGCTCAGGTGGCCGAAATGTCCGGCCAATAAAGAAAAGTTTTGCTCAGCAAGAAAAAAAATTAGAGGGAACATTGTTACCAAATATTTACAGTATGCATTAAACCAACAAGACTGGATGAAAAGTAAAAAAAAAAAAAAATGCAGCAACTTGCATTCAAGTCACACATCATATCCATATTTACACAATTTTAGTCATTTGTTTGCACTGCAAATCAAGTTACAGCATTTAACTGATCTCTCTCTTTTTTTAAACTGATACACTTTGTTAAAAGAAACAATATTAACGCAAAACTGCAATAGCCAAAAACAACCAAAACCAGATTTTTAGAACTGGTTTTCGAGAGAAGCCTTTAAATACCCTCCAGAGGACTTCATTTCTGAGCTGAAGATCACAGTCAAGAATGTGTCCAAAGTGTACTTTTTTTGTTTGAGTGTCATGTTTGCAGTGTAGGAGTGGGAATGAAGCAGACCTGTAAAAGGCCAGCAAACTTGACAACACCCCAGCCGAGACGTTTTGAATCCGGTTCCACAAGACTCATCTGGTACACATCCACAGCCAGGAAGCGCTGAGCTTGAACCCCATCTTTACTCACCACCATGCAAGCAATAAGATCACTGTTATCTACAAGGGAAGAATAACGTTGAATAATTGAGCGTTAGTTCCAAGGGTCCTTCAACAAACTTACATAAATCAGTAAAAAACAAGCCATAAGGTCAAAGTCCAGACTGTGGATGGGAACACTGTGTAACAACTTCGTGCATTCAAAACAAACCCAAGCGAAAAATTTGTAATTGCAAATATGCAAGTCCAGATCTGACGGATTTCGAAATTACTGCCTTAGTAGCCTCTGATCACATGCGTCAGGAAATTTAACATTAAAATTTTGAATTCAACCACCTAATCTATTTCCAAAGAAATAGTAGGCCTTGCACAACTAAGTATAGTCATGCACTTCCTATTATAAAGCGTGAATTCAATCACATTAAAGACTCAGTAACTGAGTGAGTGTTAACCTGGCATGAAATCAGATTGTACTCAGACATGCGGGAGTTTTCAAAAACACTCCAGTGAGTCATGACCTACACAGTACATCGCAGCTACTCGCAGGTGGGTGGAGAGGGGGGTGGGGGAAGAAGGGGAGGGGTAAATAAGAGAGGTAGGTCATGAACGTTTGAAGTTGGTTTCAGGTAGACCAACTAAACTAATAACTGAAACAGCATTGTCACAACTGAGGTACTATGACTTTGTACCAGTTTCTCCCTGAACTTCCTAAGAAGTCACACTGATGGGTTGAGGAATTACTTCAGAACTGAAAGAGTAAACGCTGCTTTTCCTTTTAACTCGCAGCCAACAGCGATGACAGAGAATTGTGTTGCCTCTGGGGAAAATGATCTGCTCTTATACCAAAGAATATACACCGTCTGACTAGTTAACCAGCCAGCTGAGGCACAGTAGTTCTCCATTTTTAAAGCCACAAATACCATGATGCACACCAGCTCTGTGGAATCTCGTATCCTAAGGGCAATCAGGATACACTTCAGGGTGCTTACATGTGGTTATGTTGGTTGATTCATAATGAAGTTGTATTTAAAAAAAGGAAAAGGAACAAACAGCCTTCACTTCAGTGTCTATAAATGGCAGTGGGTTTATGTGGAAGCTGGGAGACTTCATTCGAATGAATATAATGAATCATTCATACTTGTGTACCAGTTTGATCAATTCAGGAAAAGGGATCTTCTCTGAAGAACCTGTTTAGTAATCAGCATCACTAAGCAATAGTTAAAGGGTCATGAAACCCTAAAACGCATTTTTTTGAGATGTTAACATATACAGGTTGCACATCAGTGAAAACAACAATAGCACTCGTTATGTCTATTTTTAAGGAAAAAGTGGTTATATGTTTAATTTCTTTGGAGCCATGCCGGTCTCCTGGTTCAAAAAGCAAAGTTGAACCAACGTCATGAAAAGTGACGTTTATGCATTAATTTGGAGTGGTCATTTGCGGCCGTGGCTGGAGAGTACGCGTCTATGGCAAGTTTTCCAAGCTGTTCTCAGTATTATTCATGAGAATGAGCTCTTATGATCCAATCACTGCTCTGTATTATGCATGAGGTTATCTTCCAGTGGAGAATTCAAATCTCATTAAAGAGCTACCGTGCTGTCAGTTTACCTCTGTAAACATTACCGTAACAATATTTAAGAAGTAACAACACGTGGAAGCGCGCATGAGAGAGCAGTTTCTGCAACAACACTTGCTGTGCGGATCGCAGTTCACATATGGACCGGCGCAAACGTGTTTCAAGTTTTTGTGAACATATTTCATATTCTCTGAAAATATGATATGTTCATGTGCTCTAAACATGAACCAGCACCATGTATGCGCACATATCATGTATTCTTCAAGTAAAATACACGCAAATAAGCGCACTGATACAGCGGTACATCTTCATTCGAATGAATATAATGAATCATTCATACTTGTGTACCAGTTTGATCAATTCAGGAAAAGGGATCTTCTCTGAAGAACCTGTTTAGTAATCAGCATCACTAAGCAATAGTTAAAGGGTCATGAAACCCTAAAACGCATTTTTTTGAGATGTTAACATATACAGGTTGCACATCAGTGAAAACAACAATAGCACTCGTTATGTCTATTTTTAAGGAAAAAGTGGTTATATGTTTAATTTCTTTGGAGCCATGCCGGTCTCCTGGTTCAAAAAGCAAAGTTGAACCAACGTCATGAAAAGTGACGTTTATGCATTAATTTGGAGTGGTCATTTGCGGCCGTGGCTGGAGAGTACGCGTCTATGGCAAGTTTTCCAAGCTGTTCTCAGTATTATTCATGAGAATGAGCTCTTATGATCCAATCACTGCTCTGTATTATGCATGAGGTTATCTTCCAGCGGAGAATTCAAATCTCATTAAAGAGCTACCGTGCTGTCAGTTTACCTCTGTAAACATTACCGTAACAATATTTAAGAAGTAACAAACACGTGGAGCGCGCATGAGAGAGCAGTTTCTGCAACAACACTTGCTGTGCGGATCACAGTTCACATATGGACCGGCGCAAACGTGTTTCAAGTTTTTGTGAACATATTTCATATTCTCTGAAAATATGATATGTTCATGTGCTCTAAACATGAACCAGCACCATGTATGCGCACATATCATGTATTCTTCAAGTAAAATACACGCATATAAGGGCACTGATACAGCGGTACATCTGATCATGAACGCGATGATAAGACAGCAAACAATGATAGAGACCGAAAATTCAAAGAAGAGTACACAAAAAGTAACTATGCCTTTATTCTTTCTATTTTAAATATATTTTAATATTCATTTGTCTGTATAATGAGTGTAGTAGGCCTGTGTATTATTGGTTGTTTTCTCCCCTCTTCCCACACTCTACACTTCCACTTTTCCACAGCTTTACATGCCCATTTCTGGAGTCTTTTTTCAAATCTAAGGTGTGAAAGACCAGTCCTGAAACGGGGGTCAAGACACTTTAAAGCAAAACACAACTAAAAATTTTGTGAAATATAGTACATACTGCAGTATACTGCTCTGAATAATCAATTAGTTTCATTGAACTGATTAACTGAAAATAAATAAATAAATAAAAACCTCACCAAACCTGTACAAATTTCTTTTTTCTCTCTGTTTAACGCAAGAGGAGATTGTTTTGAAGAATGTTGGTAACCAAACAGCTGATGCAGGGGCGTAGCAAGCTTTTCAAAAGTGCGGGGGATGGATGTGGTTTGTTTATTAACAATAAAAACGATGAATACAGTGACAGAGGGGTACATGATGGTCGTCACTGACTTCCACTGCATGGCAAAAAATATTATGGAAGTCAATGGCTACCGTCAACTGTTTGGTTAGGAATATTCTTAAAAATATCTTTTGTGTTAAAAAGAGTAACAGGTTTGGAGAAACTTAAGGATGAGTAAACTATGACAGAATTTTCATTTTTGGGTGAACTATCCCTTTAAGATGTCGTTGCCAGAAAAACATTACATAAAAATTCCCTCATATTCCAGGTTATTCATGACCTTGGGAATCCTGAAGCAAGAGTAAACTAAACAATAACTTAGAAAACGTGAAAATAACCTTTGGCACACAATAAATGTAGTTTACTGCAGGACAAATTGCTCACTCTAACCCTGGATGAGTAACTGAATCAGACCTTCCAGACACCACCAGCTAAATTAATATACAGTTACATCCTGTGTAATTTCATGAGAAAATGTAATGTGCATGTCTATTTTAACAAACCCCGATTAATAGAAGAGATTTCAGCTCTCAACCAAAGTGGGGGTGGGGTGTTACATGCAAAAGTACCATGTGACTAAGTGTTTAAGGTGAGAAACTTTTTCGGAGAACTTCCTCAGAAAGTGTTCACATGTCATGTGCATCAATTATGTACATGCATGCAAAAAAAGGAAACAAGAAGGGCACAAAATACATTTGAACATGTAGCTGCAACTCCGTTCAATGTTTCAGTTAATGTGTTCTGAAAAAAAACAAAAACGGCAGCAAAGAGTGGAAAATATTCAGCAAGAATTCATGTTCACACAAAGTTCACACAATGCACTGTGCTGTGTCTACTGTGTTGTGCGCATGCATCATTTCCTGCACATCTAAAAATAACACAGATCAGTGGCACATCAGGTTCTCAGGTCGATCTGTCTGTCTATCTGTCTGACTGTCTCTCTCGTCATTTGATAGCGAGGTGCTTGTTCCATCCACTCACTGATGAGCCATTCCAGGATGCACAATAAAAAAAGAACATAAAAGGCCAATGTTATCACAAATCATGATGGTGCAAGATGAACCAGCTGTAGTTACTGTGAAGCTGGGGGATGTACAAAAGATTTTCCAGATATGAAAATTGGAGATGATTTTACGTTAAAATGCTTTGCAGAGATATAGTGGGGTTCAAAAGTCTGAAACCACTAGAGAAAATCATTAGCATTAATTTTATAAAATTTTATTAATACACTTTTTCATTATAAATTATATTACCAGCACAATCATTTGGGTGAAATGTTAAATTAAGAAAATAATTAATTTTAATATTTGGTTTGTCCCCATTTTGCTTTATTTACAATAGGATCTGAGCTCCATGAACTCCACAAATTTGTATAAAATCTGATGATCATGCTATCCAGCAAGAATTAAGCTTATGTCATAACATTTTTAGGATTTTGAAAATTTCAAGACGAAGAAATGGTTCACAAATTCATCTGAATGACTCATTGGATTTGTTCAGAATCAAAATGGTTCAATTTTTGGATTTAGAAATTTTCAAAACACAGAAATGGTTCACAATTATTTATTTATTTTTATTTATTTTAAGGTTTTTGAAATGTTCTAATGAACAAATGTCTCACAAATTTTTCTGGACAATTCATCATTTTTAGGATTTCAACATTATCAAAACATAAAACTTTTTTCATTTTACATATATTATAAATTCGATTCTTAAACATTTGGACCCTACTGTACTTATAATATAATCTTGTAAAACTAAGTTTAATGCCAGACTAACAGACTTAAATCTTTATCAACTTGACCTAATATTGCTCTTCACAAACGAAACCGGTTCAAACCCAGAGCGAAAACAGTCAGCCCTGTTTAACCCTTTTATGCACAAACGGCTGAGAGACAGGAAGCTGCAGTGGGTTGATTTTGGCAACAAAATCTGAGCTTCCTCCCACCTGCTCACACTTCCAGGGCTCGTTCTGCCCACTCTCTGACCCAGGCTGTAGGTGCTTCTCAAGCAGCCTTACTGTTAGACATGAGATATACTGGAAGAGCTCAAGGCTGCTGCCCACAACAGCTACACCAGCTATAGCAAAGACCTCAGCGACAGTGGAAGGTCTGAGTCAGTTGTCTTTGCACACACCCCCTCTTACCTGTCAAAGTGAGACGACCTGAGTTAACCAGGACACCTGGACACAAGAACTGAGCTGGAGGTGCTGAGACCAAAGGCCTCCATGCAACACATCAGGGGTGAAGTGAGAATCGGTTAACAGTGCAAACCCACAGATTGCATAAAAGAGCTGCATAGGCGACGAGAGTGCGATTTCATCATGTGTGGTAAACACTTCGCGACTGAGTGTGCGATACAATGAGGAAAGTCTTAACATGGAACTCAAAACCAAGGAGATGGTCGCAGTTCATGAGAAATATATCGATTCTACATTCTTTTCCTATTAAAACTCAACCGAAGGGCTGCAGTTTCATCTTTATCTAACTGCACTTTATCTGATACCACAGAAACAAGAGCTAGCACACAATTCAGTGTATGTGAATCACTCAGCTGTAGATGTTTGTTATCAAGTTATCGCAAAGATTCACATGAAACTGAGTAGTAGTCCTTTTGATGATAAGGCAGGATGTTATGAGCGAGGTAGGATTTATAAGATTTCAGCTATAAAATCATAAAAGCAACCAAATTAAATTTTTTTTAAAGCAGATTTGAGAAAGCATAAATGCTAAGAAAATCAGGACTCAACAACAACGTCATCGGGGGATGTGAGGTCACTGAATCTTACATTTATTGGACATAGTTTGTAACTAAATCTATACATTATTTGGTTGCACCAGTTGTTCGTAAGGCAGAACGTAGGTAGTAGTTCGTAAGCTCTCCGTAAAGTAATGCGTAGTTGCATAATATGACATTTACCCTAAATCATCCAATAGAAACCTTCAAATACGCGCACAGAACTTGCTTAAATGCTATGAATTTTAATTTATCCTTCATTCTAACTTCTTTTGCCTCACGTATACTAATGGTAAAAACAAGTTTCCATTAAAAACGATACATTAATAACATTAGTCTATATGTAAGCTATATTTATATGTAAATAACATTCAGAAAATGTAATTGAAATAAATAAGGATCAATAAATACTGAAAGAAAAAAAACCCCATAAGAAATGCCATTTATTTATTATTTCATCTGAAATGCGCAACACGGACCGAAGCGCATAGAGGCGCACTGTAGATGGGGTGTTGAAGACGCGCTAAAAAAAGAAACAAAGTACGTTTATTCACATATTTTTCTCTCTCTTAATATGTTCATGGGTGTAAATGTCAGCAGCATCATATATGCCTAAAGTAGGGATGTCAATTTTCGAGCATTTCCATGATCGAGCGTCGTTTAAATTAACGATCAATTAATCGATTAATCGTTAACTTTAATGCAGCAAAATGCGTCTATTGCAGCAGCACGCAGTCACCGGCATGACAGGATGTGCAAAAGCCACGCTTTCTCACCCGAATTAAAGGGGTTTTAGTCTGAATAAAATGCTAGTAGCAGGATTGTAAAATGAATAGATGTGATTATGATCATTTGATAAAATGAAGAGAGTGCGCCGTACGTTTGAGATCATTTTAGTACATTTAGTACGTTTAGTACGAGTACGTTTTCCTATCCCGACACGGGGACCACTGAACGCGCCTCTTTAAATGGTTTCGTGGTGCTCGTTGTTGTATTTTAAAACACAATTGCAATGTTTTCAACTGACATTATGGCATTTAAAATAAAATTATCCAGTGTCGGTCACAGCGCCTTTTAATTGCTGTTTTGAATCCAGTAATTATTTATTTACAAATTATAAGCTCTGATTATGACAAGTGTGGTATAAAAGCTTTGTTTATTAGAGGAATAATTGGTTAGCTGGAAAATGTTACATCGCGACCATGCTTTTGGATGCCGTTCGAGCCCATATAGCCTACATTCACGCGGCTTTGTTCTGGTTTGCCGGTTGGTCACGAATTTCCACAAATTCAATAATATTTAGGCATTGTTTCTTTTCCTAAATCCTCACCGTCTAACCCTCTAATTTCGCAGGTTTATTTTATTGTCATTCACTTTTTATCAGTTTTCGCATCTAAGGGAAATGAAAGATTTCATGATAAATCTTCATCGATTTATTAATTTGTTCCCTCATTTTACTTAAATCATGGGTTATTTAAGGAACAAAATTAATGAAACATGGACAGTGGCCACAAATTAATAAGTCGTAGGAACGAATTAACAAGTTGTAGGAATGAATAGCCTATCTGTCCTG
The DNA here is from genome assembly GCF_001515625.1 of Sinocyclocheilus rhinocerous. Taxonomy (NCBI): domain Eukaryota; kingdom Metazoa; phylum Chordata; class Actinopteri; order Cypriniformes; family Cyprinidae; genus Sinocyclocheilus; species Sinocyclocheilus rhinocerous. The sequence continues at coordinate 284,919 of NW_015667354.1, forward strand.
TGTCCCGCAGCCCTGCAAAGCGCAGAGCCCGATATGAAAGAATTATCTGGGGAAATGACTTAGTTACTATATTTCTATTGCTTTCCATGTTGAAGAACTTTGTGTTGTTTCTATTTTAATGTACTTTTAAAGTTTAAATCACATTAAAAGCTTAATTTGTAATTATGAGTGAATGATGATGCATTTATATACCGTCACCGTCACTCACAGCCGCTCGCACGTGTTTTGCGCATGAGCCGCACGCAGCCCAAAATTAAACTGCTTAATCGGCCATCGATAGCTTTAATCGATTGCATCTTTTATCGACAATTAATCGATAATCGATTAATCGTTGACATCCCTAGCCTAAAGGATTGCATGTTGTCGGGTAGAAGAAGAGCATATTGATGCAGTTCACTCGTCTGCTATTTTATTCCAACCGTTACTCCTGACCAGACGCTTCCATAAATATTTAGTTTATACGTAGAGTTGCACTTCAACTAAGTGTAATGGTGCAACGAAAAAATATTTAGTAGTGCATAAGTTGTAACTTAGTGCCCATTTACATCAAAACTAGGCTAAGCTGGTGCAACCGGCCCCAGGCTCTCAGCAGTTATCCAATCACAAAGCACTGGGCCAGCTATCCAATCAGAGCACTTTTCGTATTTCGGAAGGAGGGGTTTCACTGAAACAGGAACTAACCAGCGCATTCAAGGAAGTTAGGTGCTGCAATAACGTAAAATATGTGAAAAATAATATGTTTTTGGAACAATCAAGGAAGAAAATGAATTCAAGTACACCCTAAAAACTAAATCAAGACTTTGTAAAAGGATATAATAGGACCCTTTTAATCCTTGTAGGCCTAAACATTGGTTTTCTGTGATTAATTGAACATTGTTGTCATGTGAAAATCATTGGAAAATCATATGCCATCTCTTTTATTTTTGACATCAAAATTGTATTGTAATTGTGAGTTACATTACAGTAATTACCCAGGTAATGCATTACAGTTGTAATACCCAGGTATTATGACAATTTAAATGAAAAATGAAAAATATCTATTTTCTGGCACACATAAAATATACTAATAACATTTATCTGTCCTTAAATGTATTGCTTTTTTTGTTGAGAGTTCAGCCAAAAATGAAAAATCTGTTGTCATTCCCACACCCTCAAGTTGTTCCAAACCCTTATGACCTTCTTTCTTATGTTGAACAAAATATTTTGAAGAATGTTGGTAACCAACAGTTGTTGGTAGCCACTGACTTCCATAGAATGGAAAGAAAAATACTATGGAAGTCAGTGGGGACCAGAAACTGTTTGGTCACCAACATTCTTCAAAATATCTTCTTTTGTGTTCATCAGAAGAAATTTATACAGGTTGGAAACAACTTGATGGTGAGAAAAAAAAAATGTTGGCAAAGCAAACAAAAACCTGAACGAGCAGAAAATTTCCTTACAGTTGAAATTTTAAAACTGGAAAATGTTTGATTTCCAAAACCAACTTATTCAGCATTAGGTTTATGTGACTGTAAAGGCCTTACTGAGGTCAAGCACATCATCAGTCTTGATGAGATCTTCTGGTCGGGTGAGAGGAAGTTGAGTTTCTGGTTCTCCCTGCAGCTGTAGGGACAGCGAGCGCAGCATGAACACCACACGGATAGCCTGCAGACACACACACACACACATTCAGCATCAATGAATCTTCCTGGAATTTATGTCCTACATGAGTGCTAAAAGTTCTAAATATTCTTTAAAATATTTTCAATGTATCTCAAATATTTAAAAAATTATCAGTGTAACTGAGTGTCTTGAGTGACAACCCAGAGTCATGATATCAACGTTTCAGTACTGACACCTGTGAAATTTTACAACTCTTGGCACCACTTTCACAACTAATACAATATTAAACACAATCCTTTATGTAGAAAGTTAAATATTAATGAAAAATAAAACAGTAAAACAACTGCTCACTTAAGTAAACAGTGCTTAAAATGTTCTATGTATACATATCAAATATAAAATAACACTACTTAAATGCCTGCTATAGTCTTCACTGAATGATTGACATCCATATAATAGTACTAATTAAAGTTTTACTGAGAATTGCTCTGTAAATAAATGCAACAGTTTATTTTTTTCTTTAGGCCTAAACTTGTGTTCACGTTTAACCAATAAATGCATTTGACCGTCATCACCAAAAAAGCATATGTCTATTCAAAATCAGCTGCTTGTCATTCAGACCAAATTAAGTCAATACTCTATCAGTGTTTGCCCTGCCATTATATTAGGGGGGCAGAAATATTACTATTGTTCAGTAGAATGTACGTAATAGGCTGCTACTACTTGTCTATGCCTTAAAAAATGTAAATACCCAACACAAAATTTCTGAGCAAAAAATCATAAGACTATTGTAAGAATAAATGAAACTTGTTTTTATGCTTTCAAATAATTAGACATGCTAAAACTGAATTTGGTAACAATAAAACATAAGGTTGGGAATTTTTGTTAAATTTTTAATAAACTGATGTTAAATTGTTTAAGTTTTCTTTAATTAATTAGACATGCTTTTTTATTAATAAAATTTCATTTAACCATTAAAAAGGAGTCCAGAAAAATGGATCATGAGAAAAGGTTTGGTGAGTATGTTTAACAAAAAAGCCAAATTGTTTGACAAAAGGCCACAAGACCCACCCATATAATACAATCTGAGATCTTTCAGCATGAGTGTATATGTTCATCACTGACCCTGCGTGTCCTCTCGACATCTCCACAGGGCAATCGCTTCACAAAGTCAATGCCGGTAAGGGGGGTGCCAGTTGGAGGAAGTAAAATGGATGCATCCATCATAAGATACTCCACGTTTAGGGGCTTATTCTATACACACAGTACACATAAACAAAGAAAAAATGCAAAAACATTCATCACTCTATGAGCTTGTTGATCCTGGTCCACCAAACACAAACATTTATTTTGCTGGCCAAACAGCCTCTTGGCGTTTGTCGTTAGTTCAGTGCGAGCATGACAGTTAAGTTTCACAACATTTTAAATCCAACAGCCATGAATAATTTACTCATTCTCATGTCATTTCAAACCCAAATGACTTTCTTTTTTTCTGTACAAAAACACTAAAGGTTAATTTTTAAAGAATATCCTGGCCACTCTTTTCAATACAAGACAAGCTACACATCAAAAAATTTGACAATATGACTTCAATTCCATACTATTTTATGGTCTGTTTTCCACAAAGCATACGACTTCTAGAGACTAATATAGAGGAGTCATGTTGGCTTTTATGTTGAAAGCTCAAGCCCACATTATTTATAATTGCAGGAAAATGAGTGAGCAACTACATTTTTGTTTTTAATTTTTTTTATTCCTTATGAATAAATGAGCACGAGTAAATGGCAATATTTTTTTATTCGAGCTAAGCTAATTCTTTAAGAAAAATAATACTCCCAGGAAACACTTTTTTGTAAGAGGAAGTAGTATAAACATAGGGTGCATTAGTCACTCCTTATCCAGTAAATGTCTGATAGATAAGAGAGATTTCCTCTCACACAGAGGCAGGATGTGTTGCTGTATCTTCAGGTTATAACAGACCTGCAACAGTGAGGTTGCAAAAAAGACAACATTTGTATGTTTAGTAAGGCAGTTTACCATCATGCTCCTATACTCATCCTCAAACATGTCCAGGAAAATCTCCTCCCCCTGCAGGAAGAAACATTACAAGGAAAAAAATTACCATAAAAGAAAACAAGATACACGATACACTACTCTTCAAAAGATTGGGGTCAGTAAGATTTGGATTAAAATGAAAAAAATGGTTTTAAAAGAAATTAATACTTTTATGCAGTAAGGACATATTAAATTGATCAAAAGTGACCACATTTACAATGTTACAAAGGTTTAGAATTTCAAATAAATGCTGTTTATTTAAATTTAGAATTGTCTATTCATCAAAGAATTCTGAAAAAAAAAATAATAATAATTAAGCAGTACAACTGTTTTCAACATTAATGAAATTTTTCTTGAGCAGCAAATCAGCATATTAGCATGATTTCTGAAGGATCACGTGACACTGAAGGCTGAAGTAATGGCTGCTGAAAATTCAACTTCATCCTCACAAGAACAAATTACATTTTAAAAATATACTGGAATAAAAAACATTTTAAAACCACATTAAAATATTTCACAATATTACTGTTTTTACGGTATATTTTATTAAATAAATGCAGCCTTGATAAGCTTAAGTGACTTATTTCTTGAACAATTAAAAAAATTTTGAACGGTAGTGTATATTAAAGGGGTCATATGACGTTGCTAAAAAGAACATTATTTTGTGTATTTGGTGTAATGAAATGTGTTTATGCGGTTTAAGGTAAAAAAAAAAACACATTATTTTCCACATACTGTGCATTATTGTTTCTCCTCTATGCCCCAACTTTCTGAAACGCGTCGATTTTTACGAAGCTCATCAGTCTGAAAAACGAGGTGTGCTCTGATTGGCCAGCTGTCCAGTGCGTTATGATTGGCCGAATACCTCAAGCGTGTGATGGAAATGTTACGCCCCTTACCATATTGTGATGCCCTGTCCGGCCGGAGCGACGAGACAAAAACGTTAAAACCTATTATAAACGATGTATTTGTTGCATCCAGTGGGGACATAATTATGACGGATTATAATGAGTTATACTGTCTTTTTTTCGCGTTGTGTTGCATCGCGCCGCGTAAACATAAAACCATGTCTGAATTTGTGATCGGAGAAATGACAAACAACAAGCACTAC
>NW_015667354.1:289937-314851 GCF_001515625.1 Sinocyclocheilus rhinocerous
GATATCGTCCTCTTTTGGAAGGCCAAACAAAGTAGTTTCGCTTTCACAACAAAACACATAGCGTCTCGACGAAATGGCGGCTGCGGCAGCAACAATACTACAGCAAGAATCAAAGTTACGCCTTCTTTCTTTGCGTAAACATTTGGGCGGCGTTATGCAAATCTTCCCACACAGTGACGTAGACATGTGGGGGCGTGTTTAAATGAGGCGTTTTAGGAGGGCGTGGACGAGTCTTAACTTTTATAAAGAATATCTCTTTGGGTTTGAGACTTTAGTCTTTGCAACTTTAGGGATCTTATCTATTCACGAACAGCTTGTAACACTCCAAAGAGAAAGGAAAACGTGAAATCGCATCATATGACCCCTTCAAAATAAAAAAAAGAAAGTCAAAACTAAATCCCACTGTCCCTCAGGGAAAATGTTACCATGTTACCATCTGACGCCAGTACAGTCGAAAGAGCAACTGTTAACATGAATCAGTGTGAACACTCCATGAATATCCCCATGGGAAGGATGAAGGGAGGGACATTATGAGAAAAGGTGGTAATATACAGAATTAAAGAGAAAATGAGCATGAGTTGAATTATTCGGAACAGTCTGACTCTTTCACATATACAGTACAAGTCATTTTTGGTCACTGCATAATTCCCATGCTTTCACTTCTGTTATTTCATAGTTTTGACTTCACTATTATGGTATAGCGTAGAAGACAACAGAAACGATAAAGAAACAGTAGGTGTGTCTAAACCCGTGACTGCTGCTGTACGTGTCTGCCCAGTTTCTTGGAAGAGCTGGGACACACTGATCAATTATGCACACAGGAAATGCAGATGAGATACCAAAACATGGGTCCTCCCAGGGCCCTCCATAATCCCAGAACAGAACATTCAGTACAGTGATTATTTACATACGGTCTTCTCTCACAGTAACAGAGGTTTTGGATAATGTGCAGCCTGCATAATGCATTCTGAAAGAGATCTTTCTTTGAATTGTGAAAGCAAAACTGGCTGCTGTTCTCATGTACGTTAAACAGAATCACGCCAGAGCACTCAAATTTCATGAGTGAAAATGACTTCAGGGAAAACAAAAACAACAAAAAAAGTGCTGCAGGCTGCAGTAAAAGCTGGAAAACATGTCCTTCAATGTTAAGACAAATGACAGAGTGGCCAAAGCAAAAGTTGAACGCACTAGTGTACTTTGTACAGAACTCTATTCTGTTTAATTGTAGTTTGCTTTCACAGAAATGTCTCAATGTAAATAAGCCACCAAGAGCGCTAACAAGTTTCAACAGGAAGCTGCTGGGATTTTCCCAAATATCAAAACAACAAAGTCTTTAGGATGAGCTGTCTGAGCTTAATTCTTCCTCAGACTTTAAAGGAAATCAAATACAAGTGAGGTGACTAGGTGATAATTATGAGAATTATTAGTATGAAGGTCTGCTGCCTTGAACTCTCTGGGTTCCAGTAAGTACCTGAACCAACTGGTGACTTTCATGTGATCCGAAATAAAATAAAAGACCATCTTGCCTTATAAAACCGCCTCAGAAGGTGAAGACTCTCTTCTCGGGCACCCTAAAAAAAGAAAATATCATCATAGCAATGGTATGATTGAGTTGCGCAATATAAACAAGTAAAATGTCCTACTTCCTGTAAATCTGTCTAGTTTCAAAATAAGAACGAAAGGCACCGTTACCCAATGTAAGAAAAATTACTGGGAAAAACCTAAGTGTGCATATTGCATGTGTTAAGAAACACCTGATTAATTAGAAATATGTTGCAACCAGTTTTAAATCATCTAATATGGAATGGTTGATAAGCAAATCAGCATGAATCACTTCACATTTTTTAACTTGGTGTCAAAAGCCATCCTTTTCAATTACTGTGAAAGATAATAAATGCCAAATTTCCAAGTCTTTATCTTCAGTGACAAAGCAGGCCATAAGCAGTATGTATATTCATTGCTAAAACAGTCACCACAATGCAATGCTATCATGGATTTGGCAATACAACCAACGTGATTCAGATTTACTTAATTTTAAATTTGATGGGTCTTTAATGTGTCTTATAAGTTTGCAAACATTGTCTATCATAATTTAACATTCATATTTATGGAAGAAAATTGTATTAATATTCTCATTTATACAAATAAATGATTCATATTCTTTGGTGTCAATAAATGTCTTTGATCATAATTTACGTAATTAATTTTATCACCTTATTCCCGTTCGCTTCATTTTATTCCTTCATTTTCTTTCTTAACATTTTATATATATAAAAATATTCATGGATTTCACCAGTCCCATTTGGTAAACTTGAATCTTATGCACCATGAGCTTAAAAAAAATGTATTCTGGCAAAGATATTACAGTTGCTGGCATATATAAAATGCAGAACATGTAATAGTAAAGTGAAGTGCTTTTGGTTCTGTGTTAAGACTCTTACCTCCAAACAGGCCAAATGAATGTCCTTTATAATGCATTGAGAGCCAGACAGCACAGACTGTTTCAGAAGCAGACAGCTTAACTCCAAGGTGGCAAGACGCACCTTTCCATCTGAAACACACACACATACACACACTAAGTTGTGATGATGTAGATCAAACACATAAGGTGCAATTGTGCTAATTTTAAAACTGAATCAAAGTGGTATTATGTAAAAGCAGACCAAACACGTGACAGTTCAAATTACGCAATTAATTTTGGACTCTCAAGACGAGAAAAATGCAAGCATGACTTAAAAAGGGAAGTGTGTGACATTAGAATAGCTCAGATGTGACATGTGTAATCACGGCAACAGCCAAACAACCATGTTAGCAGACAAAAGTGTCATAAATGAAGAGGAAAATCTGTGGATCTTGGGGAAAGAGGAGATTCGCTTCTTGTCATGCTAGTGTCACAATGAAGAATGCATCATAAAACATGAGGATAACAGCATAATGAGGACTCAATCAGTTCTACATTTTGTATGTTTGTCATACATTGAGTAAGTGAAGTAAGTCAGCATTCAAATGTCACAACAATTACAGGAGCCCTGAAAGGAGAAATTAGCTACAATTCCTCTAAATAAAGGTGAAAGAGATCAACGGTCAGAGGAAATCGGTTGCAATTTGTGTTACTCAAGGCTGTGGTAAAGGGTGCAGAGCTAAAGAAACATGCATCAATAACAAGTGACACTTCACTGCGTTTAGCCCCCTTGGTTACGGTTATTCACAATAACTGTTGCTAAAGCTTTTCAAAACATCCCATAGAAATAAACTGGAGATTTCTGCAAACAGCAAGCTTTTTTAGTAAAATGTGCTCAAAAAAGTGGTAAAAATTGAAGAGATGTTATTCTGACATGAGGTGGAAAAAAAATGTGTTGCAAAAAAAGTACTTTTATGTGTTTTTTTTCTTGAAATGATTAGTTAAGATTATTTTCAGCAGAAAGAAAAGTAATTTAAAATTAAAACAATTAAAAATCATTTTAATCAAAATCTTTAATCAAAATCTGAAATGAAATAAAATATAAACATTTTATAATGAAAAATTGAAATGTTAAATTGACAAATAACTGAGATAAAATAAATAACTCGTATTACTGAGAAAATTAAAACAAAAAAAGCACGGTAACACTTTATTTTAAGGACCAATTCTCACTATTAACTAGCTGCTTATTAGCATGCATATTACTAACGGTACGTTTGTTAGTACTGTATTTTATAAAGCACATATTAATGCCTTATTCTGCATGATCATATTTTAGATCCCTTAATCCTACCCTATACCTAAACTTAGTCCACATTTAAGTCCCATTCAGTATGGTGACATATCTCCAACTGAAACAGGATATTGAATAAAGGGTGGAGTTTTATCTTAGCACTCCTCATTGCCATTCCAGATGAGAAGCAAATGTTCAGATTTTGATTAAAGATTACCAAGACAAACAATTTTTATTATTTATTATTTATTAATTTGCACTGATTAATTGTTCACCTCAAGACTAGCAATGTGCGCTAACAACGTAAATAAAGTCAACTTTGATTTCACAAGGACCTTAACAGCTACCTTGCTAACTATTAATAAGCCGCAAATTAGGAGTTTTTTTCAGGGAAAACTTCCTATTCTAAAGTGCTACCAAAAGCACAAATGCAAACTAAAGTTAAAATGAAAAGTCAAAAATCAAAACAAAACCTAATTCAAAAAAATGACTAAACAATACTAAAATCACACAGGTTCAGAGTCAGAGAAAGTTGTTATTTGATTATGAAAAGAAACTGTCTAGAATAATTTGTACTGATGAATCACACACATTGAAATCAGATATTTTTATTAAGTACATCAAAAAAGAAAGCGTATGTGCACATAAAAATGTTGCACAATCACTGTGTTAAAATACGAGTAAAGGACTACCCTGAATAAACAGTGAGTGCTTTGGTCTACACAGTCAAGTTCAGGCACACCAATGGAATCTGCAGTGTGTAATATTTAATGAGCATGTTTAAACAGGTGAAGGATTATATTTGGAATCTGTCTGTAAAGTACAGTAGAGTGAGAATGCGCCGTGTGTGTGTGTGTGTACCTGGCTGAGCAGCCTGGCTCATGATTCGGATCACTCTTTCCACCAACACCTGACTGTAAGAGCTCCTCTCTTGATTTGGCACAGGTAGCTGGATCCTCTCTAAGAGCTCCGGGTTTATACCTGAGCATGAACACGCACACATAAACCAACAAGAGATAAAGAAACAGAATGCTGGAGCATGATGTTGACTGTAAAGCTGTCTAAATTTTTTTAAATCATGTAACCATATAACCATTGTATTACAGTATTAAGTACTGTATTAACTAATCAAGTAAGCAAACATGTTATATGTAAGCATTTTGAATGGTTGGACATACTGTTTTTAAAATATAGTAAAAATTACATTGAAATATTCGAAATTTTACAATTCCTGCTCTCTTTTTAAATACATTTGATGGCAAAGCTGAATTTTCAGCATCATTACTTCAGTGTCACATGATCCTTCAGAAATCATTCTAATATGCTGATTTTGGTGCTCAAGAAAAACTTCTGATTATTAGCAGTGTCATATTATTAGTGTCTTCTTTTAGTTTCTTTTGTAATATTTATTTACAATTTATTATTTTAAATATTTGACATAGAAACCCTTTCACAACTATTACCATAATTATCCATTAATTTTAAATGCTTTGTTCGATAAATGCAGATCAGATACCTTTACTGTGAGACACGGCATACACGAGACAAAGCACAAACAGAGCCTGGTAATCCTCTGTGTCACAGTCCAGTGCGTTATACAACATGTCCAGGAAGGGCCTAGAACAACAAACAAGATGATAACAGCTATTCTTTCATTCTACTCTCTGGAAATCATGCAAAAGTATGAACAACAGAACAATGTGTGCAATGCGCATTGCGCAGTTTCTGAGCACATACTGCATTGTTTGAGTGTTGCAAATGCGAAAGGCATTTTCTACGTGAGCTATTGTCTATAAATCATGCCGAACTTAGACTGGCTTTGAGAAGCACTTATATCCAGACTAAACGGTAGTTACCTCCCTCCCTCTCAAACTAAAAATATTCTCCACAGGTGTAAACTCTTCTTCTTAAGTATCAATATCATCATGTCCATGCAGAGTATTCCTAAGAACATTGCTTTTTCACAGGCATGCCATGCACTTCTTGGGATAGCGAAAACATAAATATTGCTTTTGAAAGGCTTGGGGAACAGTCTGAACACGTCCTGGGCCCTCTTTCTCTTTAGCACGCCAATCTAAATAGGGGAGCTTTGCTGCACTTTAAAGGGGTCATACGATGTTGCTAAAAAGAACATTATTTTGTGTATTTGGTGTAATGAAATGTGTTTATGTGGTTTAAGGTTCAAAAAACACATTATTTTCCACATACTGTACATTATTGTTTCTCCTCTATGCCCCGCCTTTCTGAAACACGTCGATTTTTACAAAGCTCATCGGTCTGAAAAAGCGAGGTGTGCTCTGATTGGCCAGCTATCCAATGCGTTGTGATTGGCCGAATACCTCAAGCGTGAGACGGAAATGTTACGCCCCACACATACTGTTGATGCCGTGTCCGGCCGGAGCGACGAGACATAATTGAAAGCCGATCCGACGATCCACAGTGCAAAGTTCTTGTATTTCCTCAGCAACCAGCACGGATTAGCTCCAGGCATGACGAAGCGATATCGTCCTCTTTTGGAAGGCCAAACAAAGTAGTTTCGCTTTCACAACGAATCACACAGCGCCTTCACGACATGGCGGCGGTGGCAACAATACTACAGCGAGAATAAAAGTTACGCCTTCTTTTTTTGCGTGAACATTTGGGCAACGTTATGCAAATCTTCCCACATCGTGACGTAGACATGTGGGGGCGTGTTAGAACGAGCCATTTTAGGTAGGCGTGGCTGACTCTTAACTTTTATAAAGAATATCTCTTTGGATTTGAGACTTTAGTCTTTGCAACTTTACAGATCTTCTTTATGCACCAAGAGCTTGTAACACTCCAAAGAGAAAGGAAAAATTTAAATCGCATCATATGACCCCGTTAATGAACGGAGCATAAAAAGCCAATTGCATGGTCATCGGTTCAACGTTAACACCCTTTAACAAGGCTGACAATACTTAATGGTTCATAAAGCACAATTTTGGACTACAATGCCGTTTTAATGGATGTACTGAACTGTTGATTCTAAACTAAAAGGTGGAGCAGTATAGATGCATCTGACCCTTAATGAAAATGTCACAGAAGTAGGGGTGGGTGATTTACCGGTCGACACAATTAACCTTTAGAAATTTGTCAACTGGTAAAGATTCAGGAGTATCGTTTCCATCACGGTTACGTGCTCATGTGACATTGCTGTGCTATGTGGTCATGAAAACCTATTGTTTGCATGCATTTTTAAGCACTGCAGTTTAAAAACAAGTTATTTTAAGCCACTAAAACGCAATTATCAATGGAAGAGAACTCAATTCGCTATATGTGCGCGCTGTCTGAGAGCAGTCTGAAGACGGTGCTCACAGAGCACGGGAGTATTAAACAAAGTTATTTTTGCCGAATTATAGGCCTTGAATGGTAAAATGCACACACTTGTATGCATCAAAATACTCGTCTTTGCAAGAATCCTCATAAACAGTAATTTAGGTCTTAAGTGAAAGCAAACAGCTGAGAAAGAAAACACGTGTAACAGTATATTGGATCCGGGCAGCTCTTAAAGTGATAGCAGTCTTATATTCCTGCTGTCTGTCATTCATGTTAATCAAACAGCAAAAGAGAGAAAATCTCTCACTGCTCTTAACTAAATCACTTTTATAACTTTAATAAGAATATATATATATATAAATATATAAAGGGCTGGCCAAGTTAACGCATTATTATCACGTTAACGCATTAATTGATTAACGCCGACAATTATTTTATCGTGCATTAATGCAGTTTTTTATTATTATGAAAGTCCTTTGCTCACTGGCTCTGAATACACATACAGACAAACCATGGGTCTAAGGAGGAGTGAGATGTAAATTCAGAACTGGCTTGGGATGGGTGTCATCACGTGTCTCAACCAATGAGAGCATTTGGGGTGGGCCTAAGACTGCAGCAGCGCTCACATGAATGCTCAAAAGCCAATTGCATGGTCATCGGTTCAACGTTAACACCCTTTAACAAGGCTGACAATACTTAATGGTTCATAAAGCACAATTTTGGACTACAATGCCGTTTTAATGGATGTACTGAACTGTTGATTCTAAACTAAAAGGTGGAGCAGTATAGATGCATCTGACCCTTAATGAAAATGTCACAGAAGTAGGGGTGGGTGATTTACCGGTCGACACAATTAACCTTTAGAAATTTGTCAACTGGTAAAGATTCAGGAGTATCGTTTCCATCACGGTTACGTGCTCATGTGACATTGCTGTGCTATGTGGTCATGAAAACCTATTGTTTGCATGCATTTTTAAGCACTGCAGTTTAAAAACAAGTTATTTTAAGCCACTAAAACGCAATTATCAATGGAAGAGAACTCAATTCGCTATATGTGCGCGCTGTCTGAGAGCAGTCTGAAGACGGTGCTCACAGAGCACGGGAGTATTAAACAAAGTTATTTTTGCCGAATTATAGGCCTTGAATGGTAAAATGCACACACTTGTATGCATCAAAATACTCGTCTTTGCAAGAATCCTCATAAACAGTAATTTAGGTCTTAAGTGAAAGCAAACAGCTGAGAAAGAAAACACGTGTAACAGTATATTGGATCCGGGCAGCTCTTAAAGTGATAGCAGTCTTATATTCCTGCTGTCTGTCATTCATGTTAATCAAACAGCAAAAGAGAGAAAATCTCTCACTGCTCTTAACTAAATCACTTTTATAACTTTAATAAGAATATATATATATATAAATATATAAAGGGCTGGCCAAGTTAACGCATTATTATCACGTTAACGCATTAATTGATTAACGCCGACAATTATTTTATCGTGCATTAATGCAGTTTTTTATTATTATGAAAGTCCTTTGCTCACTGGCTCTGAATACACATACAGACAAACCATGGGTCTAAGGAGGAGTGAGATGTAAATTCAGAACTGGCTTGGGATGGGTGTCATCACGTGTCTCAACCAATGAGAGCATTTGGGGTGGGCCTAAGACTGCAGCAGCGCTCACATGAATGCTCCAGATAAAATTATTTAGGCTAAGCATCAACATTCACGAACTACTGTTCACTGTTATTTTTAACAGAAAAGAATGCAACGTGCTCATAATCACAACTTCATACGTGGGAAATAGGAAGTTTCCGATAGCACGTGAAGACAGCAGAGAAGCGCTCTCGCTCAGCACAGTGGTGCATCGTTTTGTTAACTTAGTGGTTTATTATTTTGAGTTGTTTGGGACGCGGTAACACACGGCCCTCTCTCACAATATATTGCTTCAGATCTATCACTCTTGCCGCTCAGAAATGTTCATGCAATCATGCTGCACGTATCATAAGTTCCGCGCTCCGGCGCAGTTAGCGCTCACACTCACGGATCTATATATAACTGAACTGCGCTCTGGCCCACCTCTTCCAACCGAGCGTGGCACGGAGCGATCACACTAGTCAAATGAACTGGGCTTTGGGGGTCAAACGCGCTCGGGCACAGTTAAGATTGCCTAGTGTGACTTCACCCTTATTCACCCGCATCCCGCACACACGAGTCTCTACCTGTCCGCATTGTTGCGTTGGGTCCCGTGGGAGTGCAGGTCTCTACTCGGAAGGTGCCTGTTATAATGTTATGATCGAGGCTCTGGACTCTGAGCATAACTTGTTTTTCTATAACAAACTATAAAATATTTTCTTGTAAAAGGAATACTGCTGTAAAAAAGCACCTTATTTGTTTAAGTGTTTGCAAACCAAATCTTATTCAACTTTTGTTCATATATCAGTACTTTTAAATGAAAAAAGTGCACAATACACTACTTTTGAATGCATTATTGAATTTAGTGCATAATGCGGTTAATCGCAGACAATCATTTAGGCTGTTCACTTGTTTTCAGTGAACTTGATTTTTTTCTTTTTTTCTTTAGGCTAGTATTAATTTTTTGTGATATTGACACTGGTGACAAGAATTTCTACAATTCAATCATTTTTTTTTACAATTTTTACTGTATTAAAAACTTTGATATCGTAAAGACCTTTTTTAAAGCAAAAGTAACTATAATTGGGCTATATATCGTCACCGTGATACCGTTATCGTTACTCATATCATGATATAAGATTTTGGTCATATCCCCCACCCCTACACAGGAGGTTAGCTTAATCTGACAAAAATTATTTGTGGACATTCTTAAAATTGTAAAATTGTTTGTAAATGTGTTTTCTAAGCCTAAAAAGAGCTACATGTTTTCTTCTAGGTCTGTGGTTAAGGTTGTGGTTGCTTGTGTACCTGCTCTTCTGTCCTTCAGATCGTGCCGCAGCCGCGCTCTTCTCCTCATCGGTAATGTTCTGTTCCGTCAAAGTGGACACTTCAGAGATCCTACATTTTTCCATTACCACCATCTCAATTTCTGCAAAACACAGAGTATAACAGCAAAGCTGGATTTTGGCATTGTCTATGTTAGATGCCAGCCGTGGAAGATCCCTGCATCAAACTGATCTAAGCTGTCTAAAGTTACACTAATGGATTTCCCTTGAAATGATTACCGTATTGTCCCGAATATAAGACTATGTTTTTTTCTTGGAAATACATCTGAAAAAACGAGGTCGTCTTATATTCAGGGTCTAGACTTTGACATGTCAATAATACACCCACAACACTAGGTGGCGCCAAATACGCATAAAACGAGTGTGCCATGAAATACGTAATGTAATGCGTGTTGTAAAGATCGCAAGTAAAAACTAAAGAAAAAGAAAACGTTACAGCTGCATGAGTCGTGACTGTCACATTCTTATAATCAGGGTCGTCTTATATTCGGGCCAATACGGTATATGCCAGCGGACATTTATCTCAAAAAGGGAAACCACTTGGTTGCATTTAATAACTTTCAGAACTGAACCTAACAACCCAAGCCACAAGGGAATGTTTTCTAGAATTTTATCGTAGTGACTGCTGGATTGAATTTTTTAAAACATATTTGGCAGTGATTGTAAGAGGAAAATCTGCAGAGTTCCGCAGAACAGATCATATATAGATTAAAGATTATGTAAATAAATATTTATACAACTGTTTACACAACTGGTTGGTTGGTTGAGAGACCACAACGTGGAAAAAACAAATGTAAAAAATGAAATTATTCTAATGCCTGAACACCTTATGAACTTGCAAACCTGCAAAAAGTTTAAAAGTTACTTAAATGAACATCATATAACTGTCTGTGTGTCAGACGTGGGGAAGGACGACTGAAAGAATGAATCACACAGAGGAGTGAATACGACAGGAGACAGGGCTTAGCTCACTTTCCCTCTCAAGTCTGACAACTCCCAGCAAAATTAAGGAGACACAAAAATGTCTCCCAAGGTAGGAGAGGGAGAGGGTGGGGGTGAGGTTTTGCCCAATCGGAGAGGTGGGGAGCACAGAATGAATGTGGACCAAAGTGACCGTGTCATAACACAGAAATGACGTGAGAAGGTGGAGTGCTCTCGCAACTGGCAAAACATGATTTAGCCAAGTAGGACGTGTTGCTGGGTCAACACTGTCATCATTATTGGTCCTGGAACAACAATGCTAAGAAACAATCAAAAGACCAAACCCATCCCTAAAATTAGTAGAACATTGTTCAAATCATTAACCCCAGTCTAAACCTAAAATCTGATTGGTTGATGGGATTATTGCTCCAATCCATATGTCCTACTTGGGTAAATCACAATAAAATGTATCCATTTGTATTCCATGGAAAGAAGTCAGTCATATGGGTGTGGAACAACATGAGGGCCAGTACATGACGACACAGTTCTCATTTTCAGGTGAATCTTCACTGAAAACCGCACCATAGTACAGAGTGCTAAAGCGGGACTTTCTGCAAACTCAAATGGGTGCAGCTGTTCGGTCAGTTTTGAGAGCAGAGCCACAGCTGAAGTGTGGTGTGATCCAAAGAATGGAGGGTCAGTCAGTCATGCTGGGACATTCATCTAGTGCTACTCACCTTCCTTGTCCCCACTTGTCCTGCTGGCCTTTGAACTAGCCTCTGTACCTTTAGCCTTTTCCTTCTCTTCTTCCGGCCCTTCCTCTGATCCCCGCTCCTCCTCCTCTTCCTCGCCCACATTCTTGTAGTTGGGTCTTTTCTGGGTCCTCTTCCTACCACGGTGACGACTCATCTCCAGGGAATGCTCCAGACTTTCTGGGGGCTTGGTGAAGCGACGAACACCAGCATTGCTCTGAAATGAAATTACCAATGCATGAGGCATATGAACACTTTTTGAGGGTCATGAAGAGGTATCTTCTTGGTAATAATATAATAACAATAACAATAACAACACCAATAATAGTATTACCATTATTATCATGATTCTTAATCTTATTTGTTAACATTATTACATTACAATTACATTATTAATTATGTTTATTTATTTCTTTATTGAGTCTATTTGTAATATTTTATACAGAATTGTTTATATATTTTTTTTTATTTAGTTTTTTTCCCCCCCTTTTTTTAGGCCAACTAGAGAAAGTACATAAAATGCAAATGCACAATTTGGAGGAAAACAGAAACTTACAGTCTTTCAAACATTAATAAGCTTTAATAGATATTTAAATATGAATAAAACAATCTATAACTTTTCTATTAAAAAAATTCTATAAATGTTTTCAAATATTTCCCTATAAAACATACAAAAATATAGGCTAATAAACCTATTGCTGCTTGGCATTGGCACAACATATTCACACGTAAACCATCTTGGATAACAGCAATAGCTGCTTTTAAAGCGTCTGCAGAACTTAAAGAAGCAGTGAAAGGAAAACAGTATCTGGCTTCTCAGAAACAAGAACCCGCTAAGACAGGAAACAGCTGCCAAACAGTCAAGGACACACATGATAACTGCAGCACGGACAGAGGTGATGTTTGCAAGGAGCTCCAATAACTCACACGACATGACAAACACTAGGCAGTGCTTTTGGGCATGACACTAAAGGACCCCCAACCTCATTTTCAACAACCACACAAGAGATAAGATGTTCATTCTTAGAACAACAGGAAAACACTGTGAACAATCACCTGCTCGTGGTCTCACAGTTGCACTATTGCTCTCTGAACCACTCGGTCTGCTTTTCAAAGAACGCCTGCGAGGATTCAAAGAACCCACCTCTACTGTTTCGATACGTGAAATGATGTTCTCCATCTACAGTTCCTCTTTAAGTTCAGAAAGCAGCTTTAAGGTACCTAAGGTAGCACAAGAGTTAAAAACTGCTCTCGACAAAAATACAGGACCACAACAGGTCACAGTGACACGGTGCGAAGAACATGCGCTCGCAGCTGAGAAGTGGAGCACTCAGGAGGACGCCACACTTGCAAATAAACAGTCATCTGTGGTCTTGCTTGTGGTCACAGGCTTAATGAGTAAATTCTATTCAAAGTGCAAAGTATATCGTCAAGACTGAGCTATTTACGAGAAAGGACCAAAGAGATAAAAGGCAGCTGATCAGCGTTTGTGATGATCTCACTCACTGCCTCTGCTGTCAAGATAAGCCAAATATATTAAAAAAAACATATCTAGAGGTTTACTAAAGGCTAAAGTGTGGTCGTCTGACATGCATTGCATCCCCTCATATATGCGTGACATCATTTTATGAATCAAAACAAATTTGCGACATTAGGCTGATGTATGTTGCACTGATGTGAGAGTCCCAGTCACCTCAGCCCACACAAATTACCAAGCTGCATTTGCCGAAATGCTGCATTGTGCTCGTTTAATCTCCCGAAACGCTAAAGCGTGCCACCAGGCTACAGGTGCGTTTCCAGCAAACTGCGTAGCAGGTGTGCACCCTGCTCATTGTGCAGTATGTAAATCGTATAATGAGAAAACAGGGGAAGCTTCTAATACGGTGGCGGTTTCGCCCTTCATCTCTGCACTACATTTACTTCATACTTCCTGTCATCTGCGCAAGGACCTGTTTGAAATCCTGATCTACACACCCGCCATCTCTGCATGGTCCCTTTCTGTGCTCATCCTCTACCTGTGGCTTGTGGTGAAGGAAGGTCATGTGATGTTCGTGCATGTGTGTGTTTTGGTGGCAGAGGCTTGCTGGTAACACACAGGTACTAGCATCTATTTCACAGGCTTTACGGGAAAGGGAAAGTAGGTTAGTGCGGTGATGGTGTAAGGCAAATCGCTGTACATCAGAGCAAAGAGAGCCACAACAAAAGATAGACCAGAACTTTGCATTTATATAAGGATTCCCACTGGCTTCCTCAACCGAGCTCTTCACAACACAACACAGTCCTACAGCAGACTGCGTGCTTACTATAAATTGAAACATTGATGTTTGTTCAATAACCAAACTTCGGCTAACCTCAGTTTTGGCATAAATTAAGAACTTTTGCAAAAATTGGAAAGATAAACATGAAACTCGTGCAGTTTCAATAATTTAATATTAATAATTTGTGATTAATCTCATAACTATTTTGTAGCTGATGCATTCAGATCATCAGGGGAAAAAAGGTATTGGCTTGCATAGTGAAATATATGTGCAAAAAAATTTGTCATACCAGTACAAAGTCAATAAAGAGCTTCAATTTGAAATCTTCATATTGTGTATCAGTGTTTCCTAAATAGTGCAGTCTTTGCAGTGGGAGAGATTTTGTCAGATGTTATTGCCGCTGTCATCTGATGGTATTCATTATTCATTGTATTCATTGTATTCACTGTTTTATTTTTTGTACTTACTAAGCTTTGATAATAGAATTCTGCCATTCAAAGAGAGTAAATTACTTTACTTTTGCAAAACACTACCCATCTGGATTTGATTTATTGATAAATTACAGAATGAATCAGTAACACTAGCAAACGTAATGCATTTAAACAACATATTTAAAGGGGTCATGAACTGAGAAACCAAAATTCCTTCTTCCTTCTTTTGGCATATAAGTGATCATTGTACTATAAAAACATCCTGTAAGTTTCAGAACTCAAAACTTTCTCATTAGTCTAAAAACAGTTTGAAGCCAATCTGCCAAAATGACAGGTTGTGGAATGTTCTACTCTATGATGTAACAGTGTGGATAAACTCCACCTCTGCAGAGGAAGATCGACGCCTGCTTCTACATCACTGCCTGTTTAGCCCTGCCCACCAAATCATGCATGTAGTGCAAATAACGAGAGAGGAAAACGCAGATCTACACAGAAATCAAACGATAAAGATGGCTCCGAAGACAACAAGATGCTGTGCAGTGCCAAGTTGTGGAAAAACAGTCTTTGCATTGCCTTCCCTCTGATCCCAACGTTAGGAAAGAGTGGATGAACTTTATTTTTAATAAAGTTCCAGAACGCGTCAGTAAGAACTTGGTCCTTTGTTCACTTCATTTTACCGCGAATACAAACAAGGCACAATTCGACACGGGATTTTCAGAAAGATTGAAACTAAAAGACAATGCTGTGCAGACTATGTAAACTTCTTGTATTTTATATATAAAATTAGGAAAATAATTGCAACATAAAGGTAAAAAAGTGGAGATATGGTTAGAAAGCATGACGCTCGCATTGTCAGAATGCCAGATTGTCAGTCAAATCCAAAGCAAGCACGCAACCCATAGCAATGCGTTATGGCAATGACGTCTCAAGATGACGAGTCTAACATCAGATAAATATAACTGATAAATGAATGAGCGATCGTTACAAAAGTGGGCATCAAATACAAAGAACGCGGAAGCTCAAACTTGTGTATGAGGTGCTAGAACAGACCTCACTGGTTCTCGTGTGTCACACACGCACATTTCTTATGCTGTTGTTGTTTTTAATGGGAGCTGAACACGTGTATTCACATTTGAGCACCTTCTTTTCCTTTTAATGGCCGTTATCAAATCTACTGGAAGGTGAATACTGCCACCTACAGCATGACAGCTGACATAAAATAAGAATAGAATAAGAATAAGAAGAGCCGATACCGATCAGTTAAAAAAAGCTTGATCGGCTCGGGACATCCCAACTTCTGAGTCTACAATCCGCTATGCCAATTCAAACAGAGCATTCTGATGAGGGGGTCAAAACAGGACAGAAAATAGCCTATAACTTCAAAATTTGTATGTTTTTTTATGTAAAAAATCTTGATAACATTATAAGGGGACCTCAGAGAACAGCACAAAATAATAATAAAAAAGGCAGTTCATGACCCCTTTAAACAATTTGCCAATTAATTCTGAATAGCGTCTTTATTGTCGCTTAGGTATGTTTTGGGGGTATTTGTATTGAAATTAGGGTTAGGGTTAGGTGATCATGTTGTTGTATACCGCATAACCCTACGTTTAACCATTTGAAGCGAACTAAATCCACACGCTTATGCATATCAATACGTACACATACATATTTCTCATTACATTCATTATATGCTATAAACAACATTTTCTCCCATGAAATACAATACAAACCAGGACCTTACAGCATAATGATATGTTGAGTTTTGCAGAGGCAGACAGAGTTTTGTTTACAGTACATGGCTGCACGGATATGCATGCCGTCAACAGTTTCGTGCAAACCAAAGCAAATGTAGCAGTCAGCAAAATTACTTCATATCACAGCACTGAATCCAAACTTAATGTCACTGTCATGGTCTATTTATCTTCAACACAGTGCAGTTTATATGATCTACAGTACGTGTTTACATATCCAGTTGTTTCATTTAGAACTTAAAGATTTGCAATTTGTGTTGTTGTATTGAACAAAGCATTTTTGTTTGAATGTACCCTTTTCTTAAACTGATCTGAAATTGCAGTCGCACAAGTCGCACTGGTTTAGGGAAGCTGGGTTTGACAGATTACCGTCAGCTTGTAAAAAAGGGTCTAGTAGAGCAAGTTGTGGTTAAGCCTGAGAGGTGAGACACAGAAACAGACCACAGAAAGAACCAGAGAATGGGAAAGAGGAAATGGCTTTTGATAATACTGACACATATGAGAACACAGACCGTTTCCCTGAAAAGGCTGCCTGACTGCCACTTTCATTATTTTTTATTTTTTTGCTGATGATAAACATACGTTTATCAGAATAACACAGGATGGTGTACTGAAGCTGGTCTACTATTACCAGAGCACTAATTAATAACTATTATAGGAATATATGTGATAACATCATCAACTGCCAAAATTTGAATTATTTTAATTATCTGTCTAGTTTTTGAAGCAAACAAAAGTACCATTTAAAAAAATACCAATTACCATTTAAAGGGGTGGTTCATTGCGATTTCACTTTTTTAATGTTAGTTAGTGTGTAAGGCTGCTGTTTGAGCATAAACAATATCTGCAAAGTTACGAAGCTGAAAGTTCGTTCTGACAGGAATCTCAGAACAGCCGGGTTTGAGAAAGGGGATTCTAAAATAGGGATTTAAAAAAAAACACTGGATGGATTTTTATAATTATAGGATGGATGTGTACACACACAACGTAATTTTACGAAGCTACGAGAATACTTTTTGTGTGCGAAGAAAACAATAATAACAATTTATTCAGCTATTCTTCTCCCCGAGTTACCGTCTTCCGCCATTTTGGAGAGTACCTCTGAATGTAATCAACGTAATGAGCGTTGTTTACGTTCAGTAGACAGTAGGGCTGTCAAAAAAAATTTCGAATTTCGAAAATTCGTCGAATTTAAAATAAAAATCCACATTCGAATGCAAAAATGTTGCATTAGAATGCATACATACATGATGCTGTTTTGTTTATAGTTGTTTAAGCAACTTAATTATAATTGGTTTATAAACATTATTTTAAACATTATGCACTTTTTTTCGCAGATAGTCATGTTATCTTATGCTTTGAATGATGCGCCCCCACATGATCTTTATTTAATATTCTAATGATTTTTGGCATACAAGAAGAAAATCTATAATTTTGACCCATACAATGTATTGTTGGCTATTGCTACAAATATACCCGTGTGACTTAAGACTGGATTTGTGGTTCAGGGTCACACACACACACACACACACATACACACAGGACGCAACAAAGCGACCGCTGCAAATCATTTGTACTTTGTGTCAGTGCGTCATAAATAGAACGAGGCATCAGTTTACTGCATCCAGTGTAGACCACATCACTGATTATAATGGGTTCTATTCTACACTGGATGCGAGCGGTATAAACACCAGCATTGACTGAGTGGCCGTGATCAGTTCCGGTGGCCGTAACACAGGCTTTAATGCGCCGCAGACGCGTGCCGTGATGTGCAGATCAACTCTAGTCTCTAACGTCACTGAATCTGTTAAAAATGAGCCATTCATTCATCATATGATCATGCAAAACTAAGAATTAGAATCATTGTAATGTGACGATCAAATATAGGTGCGGGTGGGTGGCGGGCGGATAATTTGAAGCAGCGGACTCGGGTGAAGTTTGAGCTCATCGCAGGTATCTCTACACTACACTGACCTGGGTTGCTAGTAGCAAACAATAGAGCATGCTCTGCTGTATATATATATTAGGGCTGTGCGATATTGAAAAAAAATGCGATATGCGATACCTTGTTAAAAAATGCGATATTCGATATGCGATACGATATTGCTTAAAGTGTGAAAAATCTATTTCAATTATATTTTAAAATATTTAAAAATGAAAATTATATAACCAATTTGTTTCACATTCTTTCTTGGAAAAGAAAGAATACTTTGCTTTCCATACACTTTAAGTACTTCTTCATATACCACAGCATATAGCTATATACCACAAAATATAGTCTGAGAAAGTTCAAACATGATTAAAGGCAAGTGAATTCTGTGTGTATGTGTCTGTTCAAACATAAGGAGGAGGAGATGCGAAAGACGAATCAACTCGGTGTTCGCGCGCCAACTGAAACGCGTCTCTCTGTGTGTGCAGATTATTTTCGGTTGGCAAAATGGAGCAAAAAACAGGCAATATGGTGTCTAAAACGTAAGTCTCTTAATATTAACTTATTGTTCATTGAACTGTTGTATAAAATCAGTATCACATTTGTAATCATGCTTATTTTTTAAGAAAAAAACGGCACTCTTCGAGTGATTTTAACTATATGAAATGATATAAATATGTAAATTTTCTGCCCCCATATCTTGAATTTTGTGATCTTTCTTAATACATTTTAATAGACTGAATCATGCAGTGAAAGAACACTCTAAATGTATATATGTATATAATAAATACTCTGTATATATATATATATATCTATATATATATAATGATGCATGACGCAAGCAACACCAAGGCCATGGGTTCGATTCCTAGGTAATGCATGAACAGATACAATACATACCTTCAATAGATAAAAGCGTCTGCCAAACGCATAAATGTAAATGTACATTAAAGTCACAATGATGTGGAAGTAGCAACATCTTTTCTTCTATGTTGTGATGTAAATTATAGTGAAAAGGATTTTCATGCCGACTGTATCAAGTCGGAATCAGCCAAAACAGTATAGCTTCAAATAATCAAGGATCACTGGTGATAAGACAAAAAATATATATATATTAGAGATCGACCGATATATCGATTTACCGATATTTTTCCATAATCGGATATCAGTTTTGTAATATCGGATTCACAGATAAACGGCGCCATCTTGTGGGCGTTTTGAGAATTGCGCGCAGGATCTCTTAATATTAACTTATTGTTCATTGAACTGTTGTATAAAATCAGTATCACATTTGTAATCATGCTTATTTTTTAAGAAAAAAACGGCACTCTTCGAGTGATTTTAACTATATGAAATGATATAAATATGTAAATTTTCTGCCCCCATATCTTGAATTTTGTGATCTTTCTTAATACATTTTAATAGACTGAATCATGCAGTGAAAGAACACTCTAAATGTATATATGTATATAATAAATACTCTGTATATATATATATATATATCTATATATATATAATGATGCATGACGCAAGCAACACCAAGGCCATGGGTTCGATTCCTAGGTAATGCATGAACAGATACAATACATACCTTCAATAGATAAAAGCGTCTGCCAAACGCATAAATGTAAATGTACATTAAAGTCACAATGATGTGGAAGTAGCAACATCTTTTCTTCTATGTTGTGATGTAAATTATAGTGAAAAGGATTTTCATGCCGACTGTATCAAGTCGGAATCAGCCAAAACAGTATAGCTTCAAATAATCAAGGATCACTGGTGATAAGACAAAAAATATATATATATTAGAGATCGACCGATATATCGATTTACCGATATTTTTCCATAATCGGATATCAGTTTTGTAATATCGGATTCACAGATAAACGGCGCCATCTTGTGGGCGTTTTGAGAATTGCGCGCAGGACAGCCATTGCAGCGCGTCTGAGGGGAGACGAGACAACAACAACGGTGTGCAGGTACTTGATATATATTATACTTATTTTACATAGGAAATGACGTCAAAGACTGTTGCCAGGTTGTTGCTAAGATATTCAAAGTGCACATGTTGATAGGTTGCTAGAGTATTACACATCAAAGTATGAGCAATGGCAAAAATGAATCTGCCAACTATCTGCTGGCATTGCCTAAGTCATGTTGCAACTTAATGTCATCTCAAAAACATATTAACACTACTAACTGAGATACTTCTCACATGATAACAGTCTCAAAAGAGTGGAAACCTACAGTTCAAGCATGCATGACATTCTCCTCTCTCAGAAACAAATCTGACATTTACGTGATTTTGTTTTTGCCAGGTGCAAGCTAACGACTCAACCAGCCAAACATTCGGGACACTTTCATTGCAAAATATTTGCATAAGTGCATATGCACGGCCTGGCCCGGATTCTGCCATCCAGACAATAAAAAAAAAAGCAAAAACAAGTTATGTGCTACAGGCTGCACTACACAATCAGTCTCACATCCACCTACACGCTGCAGTGCTGTCTGCTGTGGAGAAAACATCAAAGCAGCCCATTAACACTGATATCGCAACGCTCTTATCTGTCTGCCTTACCTCAGTGTAAATACCCTCATGAAAATAACATGGGCAGAGGCAAACCGCAAAGAAGAATACTCCTCTTCAACCATCTCATCCACTGACTGGAGCAGTGGCATTTCGTAACTACCTCTTTTCTGAGAAGTTTATTTGTGGCCGATACGCATCTTATATAAAAAAAAATAAAGGGCACGGTGAGACTGTAGCGCTTTTAGGTGATCAACAGAAGTGATAACATTTAGCAAGCTAATTGGACACATGCATCACTGTAAAACTGACACATTGATTGAATGTTCCTTGAGGTAGGGGAAAGTTTGGCCAGTCTGATGTAGCCATGACAATCCATTTGACATCAAGTAAATATCAAATAGAGGCCAATAAACCTCAAGAGAGAGAGATCTACCAAGTACCTGTAACTGTGGAACAGAAATAAATGCCCTTTAAACTAAAAGACCTTTCACATAAGGACTTTACCGCACTTTTGACGTGATAGCAAACAAGGTTGCTAGTACACAAGAAAACAGAAAGTGTGCAAAATTATTGGTAAAAATAGCAACTGCAAACACAGTGATATTACTTTAGTTTGATATAACTTTAAGCATGATGTCACAACACAGTGTCAAGGTCATGTGAAAGGCCATTTAGAACAACATTTTTATCGACTAGGAGCCACTTGTTCCCATAAAACCCTAATAAATGGTTCATGGCTCCTTGTGGGGATCAATCCAGCATCCTTCTGGTTACCTACTGCATGCACATCTAAATAAAGAGGCCAACTGGCGAATGTACTCACTGAACTCTTGTGAGCACTCTGCTCAGTCTGCAGCGTGAATACTGACAGGTCTCCGTTCAGAATGACATCAGCCAGAGAGTGGACAAGCGGCTGGTAGTGGATGATTAGAAACACCTAGAGACAGCAGGACATCATATGTTTTCACCTGACCACAGCTCACACCGTGTGTATGGTGGCTATTCTACTCACTGCAAGTTTCAACAAAACTGAAGCACTGTACCTGTGACAGGAGGTAGAGAGACACCTGAGGGTTGATCTTGCGCTCTTCAGACTGAAAAAAAAAAAGATTGTTATCATGTGGGATGAAAACTAGATTTCATCTAGAGTTACTTAGGGTGAAAATTACATAATTTTCACAACCATGCTTGGATTTTATGCTATTATATGCATACACTACCATTCAAAAGTTTGGGGTCAGTAATATATATATATATATAAAAATATATATAAATTGATCAAAAGTGACAGTAAAGACATTTGTAATGTTACAAAAGATATCTATTTCAAATAAATGCAGTTCCTTTGAACTTTCTATGTATCAAAGAATCCTGAAAACATAGTTTCCATAAATTCAGCTTTGCATCACAATAATAAATTACATTTTATGAAAGATAGTATTACTGTGTGAAAAGATAATCACTATGCTGACAGAGAGAAAAAATTAGTAACAACGCTCGAATTTGAAATCAAAATAATGGTGGTAAACAGCCGCGGATCATAGCGCACTGAGCACACTAAATAAAGCACACTGAGCCCGTGCTGCTTCTGCACCGCACACAGACTGCACTGCAAACGGATCCTCGCTTCATTTCGTTCACTCTTTGCTGTTATACAGCACTCAACTGCCATGCACTATATAGGGATTTGAGAATCAGTGAAGACATCAGCGATTCCAGTGCTGGAGTCGACTCCGACTCTAGGGCTATTCAGAGTCGAGGAATCGAATAAGTTTATTTTTCTATTCAACATACTTTGGAAGCCATTATA
The DNA here is from genome assembly GCF_001515625.1 of Sinocyclocheilus rhinocerous. Lineage (NCBI taxonomy): Eukaryota > Metazoa > Chordata > Actinopteri > Cypriniformes > Cyprinidae > Sinocyclocheilus > Sinocyclocheilus rhinocerous. The sequence goes on from NW_015667354.1 coordinate 312,293, forward strand.
CATGGTTTAAAAAGAGTCATAAATGCACAACAGTAAGAAAGAGAGTAAGAAAAAGAATAACTCAAGTCAGTATAGTGAATTTTCATTGAAATGGTTTTGCAATAAAGTAGCATATAGATTTTATTCCCTCAGCTCCAATGGTTATGCAAAGTTAGCCTGGAATAAACACTCCTACTAGAGATATGCTAGTTGTTTTTTAGACATGTGCAGTTGTGTCCTCACCTGCTCTTGACTGACCAGAGAGTACACGTATAGGGGAAGGAAGAGGCGGTTGAGCAGGTGGTCGGTCAGCACGTCATTGAGAAACTCACAGTTGATGATGAGGATGTCGTTCAGATAGTGAAGATGGTCCAGGTGCTCAGCTACCAGATCGCTGAGTTTTCCTCTGTTTTTATGTCTGATGAGAATGGGTGTAGATGGAAAAAAGTGCAATATGTTAATCATAAAAAATCATGAGCCAGGCTATTCTGTGAATTCAGATTTTCAGTGCTCAAATGTGGTCTGTAGTGACACCTAGTGGTGCAGAGGTGAACCGCACATATAAAGGAGTCACGAAAACCTTACTCTTCATCAGTCTGCACACACTTGTCCAGCTCGATGACATGGCTGCCTATGAACCAGACCAAATTGGAGAAGTACGGCACGGCTGTTTTGTCCCGAATGTAGTGTAGCATGTGCTGGTTGTCCACTGCGGAGCAGGACCCAAATGAAACGTGGTTACTTACAAACAGGCAGAGAGACAGGAAACAGCCACAGTGACATGGGTAAAGAACTGTTAGGTTTATTGTAACTAATAACACAACAGCGCCAGACTTACTGATGGCAAGTGGTCTTTAAAAAGCAATAGGGGTTAATTACAGAGCAATGTGCAATGTGATTGGTCAGATGTTGGAGGGTTATGTTAAATGACATTCCCTAAGCAGAGTCGCTAAACGAAGCTAGGCTGCACTATATTTGGTCCTAAGCAATAAACAAGTCCTTTACTAAGCATGCTGAGAGTATTAGATGCTGTGAAATGTATCTAAACTTATAAAGGCTCACTATGTAATAAATAGTAGCTAATAAATAGGGGTCTAACTGGTAAAAAGTCAAAAGACCTTTGCATGCGTCACTAATAAACTGAATATGAACAAAAAATGGGCCTGTTTATGTTTGTCTTGTCAGGTAAGGAATCATTTGGGAGTTGATGGATGGATTATAACGTAGGTTGATCTGTATCTAGCATTGTAGATATTATAATAATCAATGCTCAATGAACCTCCAGCATCTTTTAAAAAAATAAATTAAATTAAAAAACACACATACAACTGATACTGCCAAAAATCAAGCCAAACAAGAGGGTTTAAATAAAGGCACCAATGTGTGACAGTGCAAATGAGTGTATTTGTTAACTACTATCAGTGTGTGAATTGTAAACCTGTGTACGCACAGACAAAAAAAGCAACTGTGAAAAAAAAATAAAAAACAGTTCAAGACAACATGCAATAAGTACAAAGTTCTGAATTTAAGTACAAAGTTCTGAATTTAACCAACTTACATGACACTGGAATAAGGCACACAGGAGTCACCATAGAGGGAGAGGGGAAGAACAGACAAAGGGTTAAACTGATGAAGGGACTGAGCTAGTGGAGCTCTGGGCCCTAGAGGCCAAAAGATGAAACCATCACACCACCTAGTGGCTGGTACTAAACCTGCTCAAAAGAGCATCTGGAACCAAGAACAGCCTAAAAACACCAGACATATCGACCAGATCCATGAAGCTGCCAGGACATGCTAAAAAGCAAAGGATACCACCCAACTACTTTTTCTGACAATCAGGGATTTTAACTACATTTTTGCAGTTAATTCAGTGCATTTATATTGTAATTAGGCATGTGATATGCCATATCAAGAAAGCCACAGATAGTACATTTAAGCAACACTTAAAAATGTATGAATGTTATTGCATTACATGAAATCTTAAAGACACATGGTGCACTGCAGTCATGAAGGTTTCAGTGGACTAAGACGCGAGTTTATGTTATGGGTATTGATCCAGTAAATAAAAATCAGGCTGATATTTAAGACAATAAAGTGATCATGGGTGACCACATTATTTCTATTTGGCTTACATATTATTACAAATAATATAAAATAAAAAAGACGGTTTGGATGTTACTTCAAGATTTTTTAAGACACTTTTTCTTTATTATTTTTATCTTTATTTTAGAAGTTATATTTTCTTTTTAACATTGATAAAAGTAAGTTGGCAGTAAGTAAACAAGATTTGTTTGCGTTTGGGTGAATGTATGTAGCCAAACTGTCTATTGTCTTTATGCTGGAAAGCACTTTAAATGTGCTACAGAAATAAAAATTTCAGTGTTTCCCCTAGGTTTACGGCTTTGAGGGGTTTTTTTTTTTTTCTGGACTCCTTTTTAAAGGTTAAATTACATTTTATTAATCAAAACGCATGTCTAATTAATTAAAATCATGAAACTTAAACAATTTAACATCAATTTATTAAAATTTTAACAAATATTACATGTTTAGCCCCATATGAAATTTTTTTTTTTTTAACCC
>NW_015667354.1:314901-332831 GCF_001515625.1 Sinocyclocheilus rhinocerous
GATTGTTTTACTCAAATGAAACGGTCAAATGCTCATGAAGTGACTCTCGCCCCCCTATTATAATGGCAGGGGAAACACTGATTATTTGTACTGTATTGTTGTATTGTAGGTATGTACAACCTGTTTTCTAATGATCCATAACAAGCCTACATTAGTTAAATGATGCAGTGTCCCACTGCATGTGGTTTTTGGTGTCATTTGAAGAACATAGAGATCTGAACTTTTAAGATGAGTACTTTTTTTGTAATCAGTCTGACAAAATGTAGACTGATATCTAATCATATCGGTTATTGAAAATATTATTAATTTAATTTTTATATGTAGACATATTATCCATGTAGATTATCCATGTAGGAGCATCCCTATAAAATATTACACCAACTTGCTTGTTTTTTTGTTTTTTTTAAAGACTTGTAAAAGGTTGTTTATTCGGTGCAATGACATTTAAAAAACTTTTAAGTGTTGTTTGCATCTCCAAATATTATTTAGGGCCACTGAATGCACATTAACGTCAGTAACATGCACCGATGGCAGTTTGACTTCAACGACTTTAACGATCTCCGTAGGGAACGGCTGATTAGCTATAAGACGGACCGCAATTCAAGGGCAAGTGCCAAGCAGATAGTAAGAAAGGTTAAGTCAGTTATTCAAGAAGGGAAGAAGGATTTATATACAAGCTCAAGCCAGAGAAACAGATCAGCGAAAGCCCTTCAGTCTTCAGCACGTGACCATACCCAAGTGAAACCCCAGTCTGCCCGTGCATGTGTGTGGTGGAGTCAGCAGCGATCACTAAATGTAAGTGTGTGTTACTCACGGATGGCAGAGAGCAGCGTCAGCATGCCCATGCATCAGAGGCATGACAGAGCGATTGACAGAAGAGAGGAGGATCAGGCGGCAGCAGCTGAGTCAGGGCTCTACTCACCTTTGTACACATTGAGTGTGATAGTCCTGACCGCGATCCTGACCATGCTCTCTGGGTGGTTGAAAAACTTAATGGCCTCCGTGTACAGGGCAAAATCATTAGTGTGCTAGAAGCATGGGAGACAGAGAGTGAGGCCGTCAGCGAGGAGGATTAGCTCAGAGAGAGGAGAGCTGCAACTGGTGACTTAAAAAAAATCCCTGCACTTTTATTCTCTTATGTGAATCCAGTATGTCTACAGAGCAGAAGAAAGAGTCACATAACATGACTGACACTGAAAAGTGTCGTGAATGCAATGCTACTGGCCTGGGTAATCTAATTACAATTATTTTTATATATAGTTCATACACACACCGTACCTCAATAAAGTTGTCACACTTCTCCTCTTTTTTTCTGTAGTGAAAACTGAGGGCGTATTTATTGTGTATGATACCGTTCAAAAGTTTGAGGTAGGTAAGTTTTTTTTATGTTTTTAAAAGAAGTGTCTTATGCTTACCAAGGCTGCTGTATTTGATCAAAAACACAAACAGTAATATTGTGAAGTATCATTACAATTTAAAATAACTATAATTTATTTTAATATATTTTTAAAATTGGAATTCATTCCTGTGATGGAAGTGAAGCTGAATTGTCAGCAGTCATCACTGTCACACAGTACTTCAGAAATCATTCTAATATGCTGATTTGCTGCTCAAGAAACATTTCTTACTATTATCAATTAATATTTTTGTGGAAACCATGATGCATTTTTTTTCAGGATTCTTTGATGAATAGAAAGTTGTAATGTAAAAGTCTTTACTGTCACTTTTGATCAATTTAATGCACCCGTAATGAACAAAATAATTTCTTCCAAAAATTATCCCCATTATATTATATATATTTTGTTATTATGCTGTGGTAAAAATATATTCATAGCTATCAGTGGCAGAGCTCCGTATGTTAAACATAAGAATAAAGAAGAAATATGTAGTAATGTGAAAATACAGACAAAATACAAACTAGCCTTTAAATTGTATTTTTTTGGTCTATATTTGCAGAACAATTTTCAATGTGGCTCATCCAATAATAATTTAGAGTTGGAACTATTTTTATAATAATTAAATATTATTTTATCATGTTTACTGCTTTTAACTCATTAAGTGATATAAAATGGTTTATGCTGTAATATAAGATTTATATAATTCATTTACTAAGCATATGTCTACAATTTGCTAATATTAGTTTGGTCAGCAATACTAGTTAAACACCTAAAATATTTTCTGTTTACCACAAGGTTCCAAAATGTTACTATGGTTATTACTATAATAATTATAATGAGTTCATATGAGACTCGTGTGTCTCCTCAAGCAATGCGGTCGTCACTCCCAAAATGTCACTTTGTTAATGTGTCTATAAAACTAATTTATCTCATTTAGTTACATTACTCTGACCTTGGTTTATATTGTAAAGGCAAAAGCTGATTTCATAAGCTTCGTAAGTCTTTAACAGATTAAACAGTAGTTTTAGTATATTTCTGTAAAAGGTAGGGCTGTGCAATTAATCGCATGCGATTGTCATGCGCATCTCGTCAGTAAAGCCGGTTCCGTGATTAGTAGTAAATCTCCATCACCTGCTTTCAGATGGAGCGGCATTTACTACACAGAGCCGTAGTTCACTGACAATTAGGCAATATCACGTTCATTATCGCAGATTGAATCGCCTGCGATAATGAACGTGATATTGACTAATTGTCAGTGAACTACGGTGTAGTAAATGTGTAGTAAATGCCGCTCCATCTGAAAGCAGGTGATGGAGATTTACTACTAATCACGGAACCGGCTTTACTGACGAGATGCGCATGACAATCGCATGCGATTAATTGCACAGCCCTAGTAAAAGGCTTGTCTTAATATGCACTGGTTTACATTTTACATTCAGAGGAAGTCAATCAGTGCAGCATCAGATCTCTCATAGAGCAAATCCTTCCATGCAGGCCTTCTCTATTCCTGACACCAATGATTAACAGCATCAAAGGTGCCACAGAATAAAGAACACATTGACAGTACACCAATAACTTCCCCCTATACAAAGGAGCCCCCAAACATTTCCGTCACCTTCCAATCCACATAAAACGGTTGTAAACTTACAGCTGGACTGCATTTGTCCAAAATGAAAGAAAATAACTGCTCAAGTTGCAAGAACACACAGGAAACACTGTTTTACAAAGTCACAGTGAGCTGTTAGCTCTTCCTGGAAGTGCGCTACGGTCTGTTAAACGCAGAATGCATGCGAGCCCACAAATAAAAGCCCCCTTCTGCTTTCAGTCTATAAACTGTCATTTGAAAAATGACAGTTGCCCTAGTTAATGCACCTTACCTCGTTGTAGAAGAAGTGCACTGTGTGGTCGTTGAGTTTCAGAGACAACGTTTTCAAAAAGGAGATATAGTAGGCCATAATTTCCTCATCAGAGAAGTCAAATTTATGCACAATGATGGAATTAACATGATTATTGGACAGCAAATAATCTAGAAAAGGAAAGACAACATATAATATGTTCAGGACATAAACGTAAAATTAAAAAGCATAACATCTGAACTTTGTCCAGGGGTGTACTCACAAAGAGAAGTCTCATGACTGATGTTTTCAAAAAGGATGTTGAGCGTTTGCAGAAGCTGGACACACACATACCGTCCGGATTTCTGCCGTAGTATGTTGAGGAAAAATGCTAACATGTTCTTTTCCAAAAAGAAGCTACAAAAAGAGAGCAAGAGAGCGAGATTTTGGTTTTGCATATTTTATTGCAAATTTAACGTGTGGAAACACTGTCAAAACTGAAGGTGAAACTCACTCAAACACAGAGCTGTCATTCTGATCACCCCAGATGAGAATCTCAGTAATGGAGCGAATAGTTTCCACCAGCAGATTTCTGTTGTGATCAGTCACTGTTGTGTTCTTTGTTAGGACATGGTACATGTACCTAAACAAAATAATAATAATAATAATAATAATAATGATAAAAAAGAAATACTACTTAAATGACACAATACATTTCATATAATGAGCACAACGTATAATTTATTATAATTTATTTGAGATCGTAACGACCATAAATGCTTTCTGCATATTAGAAAATAATGTAAGTGACATATTTCATAAGACACTGTAGCTGCTTATAAGATACTAACCCAGCATTTCATACAACTATAGGTTAACGTGGCTAAAAACATAGTGAACTGACAACCTAGGCACCATTTTTGGGCATCATATGTGCATATGTCCGAATGTACGTATATGTCCACAAAAAAATGCTGTCTTGGTAACGTTAGGCAGCTCACTAGGTTTTGACACCCAGCCTAATGCTTCACATACAGTTTTGCTCCTATGTTCTCAGTTTTACATCGCAAATAAATCCCGCCGTGAGTAATAGAAATGTTAACATTTCTAAACTGACTATTGGTGACTTTCCACATTAATGACAAACACCGACTGAGTTTAAAAAGCTTAAACTGCACGAGCTGAGCTGGCTAGCGAATTAACTGTTAGCTGCAAAAGGTCTATAAAAGCTTACTTCAAATGGTCCAAAGAATGAATGTTTTTGGACTTCCCCTGCCCTCCGACCCAGCTCCTTGAACGGCCGAACATTTTTCGGTTGTTCTGTTTCGCAATATGTATGTTTTGAACACAATTTGCTAGGCGAATGGATCCATATCCGCCGCAGTGAAGGCCCAGAATCCTCACATGAAAACATACCCGACGTCCTATCGCTCATGACAGCCCAAACCCCAGCTCTAAGCCATTATGGGATTTGTAGTTTATTATGGAAGTCATTACAGTGCGTTCGAACCAAGTCAGCCGAGCATTACGGACTCAATTTCCCAGAGTTCCGTGCGAATGCAACGGTTTTGGTGAAGTCATGAGAAAGCGCCGTTTGTTTTTGTTTTTCACGCGTTATAAAGCTCCGCCGAGCCTTCAGATGATTTTTATTTATGCCCTTTCTTCGTCGCCGGGCTTTTAAGAGGGACACGGGATAGTCCTAACGTCAAATAGCAGCGCTTGGCCTTGGAACAATCAAACATGCTTTTCTTCACTAACTTATTTGCTGTATAGTGGAAACATACTTACATTGAACGGATTGCGGGGGAAATACTGCTGAAAAGGGAGTTGCTTCACCGCGTGTTTGAGTGAAATGGATGGATTGACTCTTCCAAACTGACCTGTCTCATATAAAGTCTGGTTAAATGCTTTTAATTCGCCCAGTCTGCTCAATGAGACTGAAACATATGTTTTGGAGTCTATGACACACTCAATTTACTCTCGCTTAGATTCAGTGGAATCGCTGATCAACAAGCTTCCATATATGTTTTATCTCGGCCTGTTTTTTGTCAATGTCTTAATTCTCTACTATTCCTTCTTAATGGAATACATAGTCCTTAATGTAGGGATAGTATTCTTGCCAGAGGATATGGACCAGGCACTGGTGGATTTGGGTGTACTTTCTGACCCAGCCTCAATTCCATACGACACAGACACTGAGCTGGATGTTTTTGAGGGATATCTGGAATAAACAAACCATGATTGACACTTCCAGCCGAAGCTTTTGTGGGGAAGTTGTCTTCTGGCCGATTCATTTGGTTACTGGAGAACCATTGTCAAAGGGAACTACATATGATCTCTGCAGACATAAAAAGATGCTGCAAAGGTCACATTATATAAAAGTGACTTTCATGAATAAGTAAGTAGTCAGTTTTTAAATGATGATTCATACTCAAAAATATACATGTGCATTAAGTGTCGTGCCTCCACAGGCTGTCCAGGCTCAGAAGACTGACCTGCAAGCAAGCCATCGTACAACATGGCATATTTACCTGGAACAGATAAGCCAAACGGACCATGCGGTTTTCCATGGGACAGCCAGCCAGTGGTTCTTCAGAGATCAAATTCAGGCACTAACCACTACTGTGGATATAAATATTACATTAGCCTATTTATTTTTAGTTTGGCATTCAGCACTCATGCAGGATTCTGTGTCAGCCCTGCAAGGGCTTGTTATTACTCTGTAGGCAGAACCCTTATACTGTACGTGGTCAGCCTCAGCATGTTTTCGTTCCCTTTAATACTATTTAAATGAGCAATACGTCATGAGACAAACAGGGTGTCTGAATCAGTGTTCTGGGTTTTTTCTAAAAGTCTCACTTAGGAACAGCATATTTGTGACAGCCTGAGAATGATATATTTGGCTGAGGTTTGTTTATCCACTCAGTATATATTTAATAAATGATTACTTTCACTTTGTGTTGCCATGGTGGCATTTTTGACTTTCAAATATCCAGTGCCTTCGTGTGTAACATCTGACTTCTATCACAACAACTGACTATGAAATCACAATCGTTTGCTAAAAAGATAAAGGTCAGTGACCAAGATCTAATTTAAAACACGTGTCGATTTCTTAGAAATGTTCTATTTATAATTGTTAGTTTCATATGGTTTTGAAAAACATTTATCCCATTTTTAAAGGGGTCATATGATGCGATTTAAAATGTTCCTTTCTCTTTGGAGTGTTACAAGCTCTTGGTGCATAAAGAAGATCTGTAAAGTTGCAAAGACTAAAGTCTCAAATCCAAAGAGATATTCTTTATAAAAGTTAAGAGTCAACCATGCCTACCTAAAACGGCTCGTTCTAACACGCCCCCACATACCTACCTCACTATGTGGGAAGATTTGCATAACACCGCCCAAATGTTCACGCAAAGAAACAAGGCATACAAAATAATGTTCTTTTTAGCAACATCATATGACCCCTTTAAGAAAGGTTTCAGTTTAGTAAATCATGTGGCATGTATTCGTCATGTAAAAAGTAATGCACATATAGTGAAATCAGTGTTGGATAGCCTCACACGGGGCACTACTAAATGTAGTGATTTTAGATTTAAGTAGCAGCATCAGTGTTTACCAGTACGACCACCAGTATGGCCAAAATAAAATGTTTAGTTTTGGCCATACTATTTTACGGGGCACCAGCCAGGAATTTCACCTTGACAGTAAAGAACAATCATGGAAGATTGTTGAATAAATACGAATAAAAATAAATTATAGGAAGTTGTACTCTGACTAATATGAAGGATTTGTGAGATATCGTTAACTTTTAGAGCCATCTTACTGTATTATCAACACAAGGAAGACACAAGTGTATTAAAAGGGGTTTTATTAACAAAGGGATAGAAATGTAACTAACAACTACTAAATTGATACAATGAATGGATAAAGTGCAAAAGATTGATAAATGCAAGTGACTGAGTTGGATGTTACTATGGACATTATCTTATGGAAAGATAAACTGAAGTTTCCTGGAAGGTAAATCTTATTCTAGATTCAACAAATAAATCAAGAGATTATTTGTTATGAACTAATATCAGTTATATAGAGCCTAATGGTTAGAGAGTCGGACTTGTAACCCAAAGGGTTACCGGCAGGAATTGTCGGTGGGGGGAGTGAATGTCCAGTGCTCTCTCCACCCTCAATACCACGACTGAGGTGAGACCCTTGAGCAAGGCACCGAACCCTTAACTGCTCCCCGGGCGCTGCAGCATTAGCTGCCCACTGCTCTGGGTGTGTGTTCACTACTCACTGCTGTGTGTGTGCACTTGGATGGGTTAAATGCAGAGCACAAATTCCAAGTATGGGACCCCATACTTGGCCACACGCCACGCCCTTTTCCTTTCCTAATGCAAATTAGATAATCATAAACTGACAATACACACAAAAGCCAAAGGTCTCTGGAAAGAGGTTTGGGAAGTGTGGTATTTACAGGTGCATCTCAATAAATTAGAATGTCGTGGAAAAGTTCATTTATTTCAGTAATTCAACTCAAATTGTGAAACTCGTGTATTAAATAAATTCAATGCAAACAGACTGAAGTAGTTTAAGTCTTTGGTTCTTTTAATTGTGATGATTTTGGCTCACATTTAACAAAAACCCACCAACTCACTATCTCAACAAATTAGAATACTCCATAAGACCAATAAAAAAAAACATTTTTAATGAATTGTTGGCCTTCTGGAAAGTATGCTCATTTACTGTACATGTACTCAATAACTTGGTAGGGTCTCCTTCTGCTTTAATTACTGCCTCAATTCGGCGTAGCATGGAGGTGATCAGTTTGTGGCACTACTGAGGTGGTATGGAAGCCCAGGTTTCTTTGACAGTGGCCTTCAGCTCATCTGCATTTTTTGGTCTCTTGTTTCTCATTTTCCTCTTGACAATACCCCATAGATTCTCTATGGGGTTCAGGTCTGGTGAGTTTGCTGGCCAGTCAAGCACACCAACACCATTTAATACACGAGTTTCACAATTTGAGTTGAATTACTGAAATAAATGAACTTTTCCACGACATTCTAATTTATTGAGATGCACCTGTACATTTGCCTGGTCATGTGCGGAGTCTTAGGCAACGTCTTCCATTTGTTGATCTAGGCCACATTGCAGTGGGAAGAAAGGAGTTAGATCTGTTTCACAGTCTTGAACATGAAGCACTGGTGAACGATGAACTCCTGAGCACCGTGAAGGTCCTTGGTCTGGAAACACGCAAACACAGGAGCCTTGAAGGTGAAGATTCTGAAGTCTGTGCAGAAGATTCAGACTACTTGGAACCAGGGGCGGACTGGCCATCTGGACGTTCTGGAGAAGTCCAGGCCTTAGTGCACCTTTAAGTGGTCTAAATGTATTTATCTTTATTTATATTCTGTGGAAGGTGTAGGACCAAGAAATGTTCTGAAAATACTCACTACAAACTAATAGCCTATTGAAGTCACAACTGACTTCATAACATAACAACACAGTGATAGCTGCTGTAACTACAAAAGTAGCCCAGTACACACATTAACCTCAAATGTACATGGAATAATAAATTCACCCCTACCGTTTTATTACATTGTTTTCTGTTTGTACTGTTTAGGTTTTTAATGCTGCATTGCACATCTGAGCTATTTGCAACTTCTCTTGCAATGGCTGAAAGGGTCATCTCTTTGCCCTTCATCTGGGCCGCCTCCTGTCACAGGGTTTTTCAGTCACCTTAGAGCAGCCCAGTGAAAATTGGAGGAATGCTGCCAGCTAAATAGGGTTTTTCAGATAATTAAGGAAATTAGCACCAGGTGCCAGATTAACACAAATAACTTGGAGGTATCTCTAAGTGTTCTCTAATTTTGATCAGAGTTCTTTTTCAAATATCTTGTTTAAGTATTTTATATTGTGCTTCAGATTACAATTAATTTATGAAATATGCTTAAAAAACTGCCCTTCTACTCCTGTTAGGCTAACTTCAAATAGGACGAAGCAGTGGCCTTGAAATTTAGGAAATTATAGGTTGTTCTCTAATTTTGATCTACACTATATAAATCAAGAAATTAAAAACATGCTCGTTATAGAAAAGGTGAGAGGTGTATTCAAGTCATTGTATGTATGCATTTCATTTTATTGTACATATTTTTTCAGACCCTGAAAACTGCAACTGAACAGATAATCAAAGCAGCAATATTAACAAATGTTTAAGTCAAATTATAATGAATTATAGAAGCAGCTAAACATTTGATGTATCTGACATCTGTAACTGTAACAATCAGAAAAGCAGACTCACAGAACTTGTATTTTAAAAAAAATACAGTATAAAAAAGTACTTTTAGTGCTGAGGAAGAGTATATCCAGTGTTAGAAAGTGCGAGTCAGTCATAATAGCAGTCACATGCACAGTCATTTCAATGAGAAAGTGAAACAACATTTTAAAGCAGTTTAGTGTCCTTGTTGACAAATGTTGATGAACTTTTGAATTTTATGGTGAATTATGCTTTTGTAAAAACAACAACAACAACAACAAAAAAACTTGTAACAGTATCCAGTATGTGGCCATTTTAAAATGTGCATCAAAGTGATCTTATCCGTGGATCTTGAAGACGGAGGTGTTCAAAAACTCCATATGGAATGCAGTCATTCCACAGCCTAATGAGGGAGAAGGAAAACAAGAAAACTTGCATATCAGGAAAAATTGTCGAGTTATGTAATGATACTAAATGCATGAACAATAATGGACGTAATGCATATTCTTAGTGACTGTGGTCAGATTGTAGAGATAAACGTCTTCCTGTCCACCCGACTGTGTTAGCAAACTGTAGCAAGATCTCTTATTTTCTGTGTTTAAACTAGCTCAAATGTTGTACACAGTCTTGAGATGCTAGTATCTGATACCTAATTACAAGAAAAAGTTATCCAAGTAAAAGCTAATGTGGTATATCAAACCACTACATCACATGTCCAAAAGGATGGTAGATGCGAAATAAAAAAAAGAAAAGAAAAAGGAGACTCACTCCAGGGACTTCATTCCTGTGCAGTTTTTCAGAGCAGCACCGAGCTTTGTAGCTCCGAGGTCTGTGAACTTGTTGAACGCAACACTGAAAGTAAATAACAAGAAATGCATTGATATATAATATAATATAATATAATAATATATTTCTTGTATTTAAAAAAAAAACAAGCATTAGAAGAGAATAGAAGAGAAAATGTATGTCAAAATGACGAAGATACTTCATTTTTAAAATGAAACTAAATGAATCTTGTTATTTAAATCTTTTTAAGAAGATTTAACATGATTTGAATAAATACTTACTTCAGGTCCTGCAGGAAATTCATGTCTGGTAAAGCCAAGGCCAGATGTTCAGCTCCAATGTCAGCAATTGCATTTCCATAAAGGCTAGAAGTGAGGAATGTGGAATAATTTTGACAAAACAATGAGGACTTATAAACACTTCCAAAATTCACATTTTACTTGGTGATGGTAAATATATTTCCGAGGGTGTCTGTACCTGAGGCTCTGTAGAGAAGGCACTGATGCTAAAGCTTTAGCCAGTTTCTCCACTCCTGCATCTCCAATGAGGTTTTGAGACAGACTGTATGGTGGGAACATTGGACAGTTCAGTTGTGTCAAAGTTGTTCCTTTACAAGTTGTATTTACTTTGGAAAACACAGTTTTCCAGAGACTATTAAGTACCCGTGTGTGATATTTAAGGGCATAGATGTTTCAAAACTTACTTTAGCAATTTCAGACATTCCAAAAAATGTAAAACGCCAGCTAGCTTCTCAGCTCCAGAGTCTCCTATTTGGTTTTTCTCAAGGCTAAAAGACAAACAAAGAATCAAGAACATTTTTAATTCTTAAAAACACTAAAGGATCCCCCCCCCCCAGTCCAATCATAGTCGTGAAACCATATGATATCCACCAGTGAATACTCACTCCAGATGTTGGAGAGACCGCAGAGAAGGCAGGACCTCTACGAGTTTAGGGAAAAGTTCAGGACCGTTCTGGACTCCAAGCCTGCAATGCAGAACACCAGCACTTATTATAAAAACAACACTGAATGTATACAAGGACACAGAGAAAACAGAAACAGGAACCTTACTCAAATTCAAGTCTCTGAAGATGCCGGAGGGCTGGCACACCTTTATCCAGTGCAGACACTAATTCACTGAAAGTACAATCATGCTCCTTAACAACAGCATCATTTTATGCTACAATTTGAAGTGAAGAACATGAATGGGAATGGCATCGGTCGCTTATAAATATTCACTTTATTTTTATAGTCATCAAACACAAATGTGATGCTGTACCTCATTGGTAGCTTCTTCTCTCTGTGAATTTGGACAAGGACAGGCAGGCTCTCTATGTGATAGCCTTCTGTTGCCTTGAATGGGTGCAAGGTGAATTTCTCAATGGCACTTTTCAGGTTCAGTTCATCATTGCTTTGATGCAAGTCCTCCCATAAGCCAATGGTGTCTGCTGTATGTGCCCTAATGGGAAAACAAACAATAATATGGTAAACAAACATCATGATATAGAAATCAAAGTCTTATGCTTAAAGCAATAGTTCATTCAAAAATGAAAATGCTGTTAGTTCCACGATTCTGTTAGTAAAACCCGAAAGCAGAAAAGTTTTCCATGCAATTACAATTCATTTTAAAAAAGGACACAAATTATCATCAAAGTGGTAAATACAATTTTTCAGAATCATCGTTATTTGTTTGTCATTATTCACTGACAGTCTTGACATCGACCTTAGCTTTCATTTCCATGTTAAAGAAAAAAAAGTAGTGAACTAGTGAATCCGATTACGAGTATCTTCCTGTTAATCGATTAGTTGATAAACAGCTCAAAAGAATGATTCATTCATCGATGTATGATTCATGAACTAACCATTATATTGAGTCATTTGATCTGTTTTGTTAATGAGTCAAATCTTTTACATGAATCATTTGTTCAGTGAATAACTATTTACATTTTGATTTGATCATCACACAGTAGACTACTTTCATGGTACTTTAATGATGCCTTTGCATCTTTTTTGAAGCTCAAAAGCTTCACTGTAAATGCACGGGAATTTAAAAAGTCTTCAAATATTCAATTTTTGTATTTCACAGAAAAAATAAAGTCTTACAGGTTATGAACTCAGTGCTAGGATGATTAAATGATGACAATTTTTAAGTGAACTACTCTTTGAGCAATGCACTTTGACAGCTTCTCACCAGAATGCTTTGATACATTTGAGTCCCACAAGCTCTTTCAGGCCACTGATGGAAATGCATGCATCTTGCAGGTTAATTGAGAAGGTCCGCTTCAGCGTGCTGGCATATTGAAGGAGGTGGCATATAACGTACACGTCCGATGGGCAAAGCTGCGTCCCATAGAATGACAGGTTGTCAGGCAGGTTCTTCAACAGCAGTTTGGCAAATTTGGCGCTGCTGGTCTTGTAAACACAATGAAACAGTTCTAGTAACCTGGCAGGAACCAAATCATTAGGCTTCATGCTCTCCAGATGGGTTTCGACAGCCTTTCTTTTGGCTTTTATGTTGACACTGCTGTCCAGGATGCTGACTCCATCAGGGGCCTTCTGGAAGACCAAGCCCGTGACAAACCTCTGCAGCACGTCCTGCGATTCTCCCTGAACCTTTCGTTTCTTCTGATGGACTACGCTGTTTGCCACCACCATTTTTTCGTTCACCTGTTTAGACTGTACCAGATGCACAGCGCTCAGGAGGTTCTGAGTGAAAAGGTCTGCAAAGTGGTTTTCCTGACCCTCAGATGTTTTGTAGGATGCAAGTATGCCACTTTTAAGAGCGCAGTCCAGCAGCTCTGTAGAACTGCCAGGGTTTACATGTGTATCGTGATTCTTGAATCCCTCCCATGCCATTTTGCACAATTGTGGGATGTCCAGCTGTTTTCTGTTTTTACACAATGAGCTATTTTCAAGGCTAGCTAGTTGCAGATGCTTTGAGGTCGCTCTTTGGTACAAATCCGTGAGGGTTGAAGGCAAATCATTGCAGCTTTCTTGGTGCTCAAGCAGGAAGCAGGTAGTCCAACAAAGCAGCGGGTTGGAGCATAAACTGAATATGTATCTGTCAGTCTTAATCTGTTTTAGTGCACTTTCTTGGAGGGAAGCGTCCCCGAAATATTTTGACGTATACAACTCAATGTCCTCAGGAGAGAAGCCACAAAGCTCCAAAAGTCTGTCCATTTTTCGCAGCACCTGATTTAAAACGTCTTTAGGCCTCGTGGCGATAAGAAGCGTGCAGCCTGAGAGGATTTCCTTTTGGAACAAACCGGAAAATAGCTGTTTGATTGTGTATTTAGTGTTTGTGTGTGATTTAGCAGGGGACTGGAGAAGCCCTTCAAAGTCTTTAATGTGATCAAAGCTGTCGAAGATGATGAGAACTTCATCAGGGCAGGACAGAATGTGTTTGAACACAGAGTCAGAGTCCTCGCAGCGAGGAGACATAGACAAATCGAACAGTAAACCTTTCAAGCTGTAGGTTGATTTTGTGAGGTCTAAAATTTTACAGTTCAACAAAAAAACAAACTGAAATTGAGGCAGGCTGCCGCTCGCCCAGTCCAAGCATAAACGCTGAATGAACGTGGTTTTCCCCGCTCCGGCTTTTCCAAGGATAGCGACTGACTGTTTTGGTTTGGAATCACTGTTATGAAACAACTGGCTTCTGTCCAGCTTTGCTTTCTTTCGCTCTGAATCACTTAGGACGACCAGTTCTTTCTCCAGACACTTGTTTGCATTCTTGCCGGATTTGATAAGGAGTTTTCTCTGGACCAGATGCGCGTCCACGTAGTGTGACTCCATTCCCATTCCCCCACGCATTGAGCAGCAGACATCTCTCATGTAGGATTTTATGTGATGTATGTAGTCCTTAACACATTCTGTAAAACAAACATTTATCATGTTTCACATAGTCTAATAAAGTTATTTAAGCTTACACAATGTTTAAATCGTCTTTCTTACCTGGTGCTTCTGGGCGGATTTTCTTTTCGGTTTTTGGAGAAGTGGAATCAATGTTTTTTTGTAGGTCTGTAATGTGCAAAACAAACAAGCAGTCATTCTGTGACTATTTATAAATTTCCTCAAACAATTAAGCTTGAAGTAAAGCAATACCAGATTGAATGAAAGGCTAATCATCCTCTCTACTGTTCTATAAGAGCAGGCCCGGATTGGCTAATCGGGAGGACTGGGAGAATTCCCGATGGGCCGGTCTGTTTTTTTGGCCGCGAGGGCCGGTGTTGTCATGCCACTGGGGTTGAGATATGCTGTCCTAGGCATCCACTCACAGCAGCCCCACTCTTTTTATTTATTATTTTCTCGCAGCCCCACTCGCAGGGTTGCCAGCCATTCCGTATAATACGGAATCGTCCCATATTTAAGGCATCAAAGAAGCATCCCGTATAAAAACTATAGCCTACGGAACGCAGTTTGTCCCGTATTTGCAAACGAAATTCTCTGCCGGCTGCTTCCGCTTCACAGCGAGTGGGATTAACGGCAATTCCCTTTTTGCCAAATCAGTTTGGGCGAATGCAAACAACTTATTGATCATGAGCCCAACATCCAGCAAGGCAGGAAAACATTCAGTCTACCTTAGGGAAGATGTCTTTCATTGTAAGATAATACTGTTGAATAGAGTAAAAATAGACTAAATTTTTATAAAAATTACCTTTTAGTGTATTCTTAAAACTTAAAACAAGTACAAATCCAAGGACCACAAGTAGCCCACTCTCTAAGTTTTCTTTAATTGAAAAATATGCATTTTCATTCATTCATAGGCTATATGGTTGCAATAAAATTTTAGTTCAAAAAATGTAAGTGCCATTTAAAAAAAAAAATGCTTCATTGACTGATGTTTCATAGATGTTCAGTTGTTATGCTTTCAAATTTGATGCCATTTGTATGTAGCTAGTAATTTCACAGTATGTTCACCTCCTGAATTACTACACTACTTGTGCAGTCACAATTCTATAATGGTACAATTTACTCAGGCCGATGACTGAGGAGGTTGTGTTTGCGGAACGATGTATGTTATAATACATCGTGTACACTCACTAAACAAGTGAGAGTGGAGAGATTCGTCCTCACGCGAGCCTATCGCAAGACATCTGGTAGGGGGGGCACCTGGGGTGGCCAGCCAAATTTCAGGGGGGGCCGGTGCCACCCCTGGCCACCACGTAGACACGCCCCTGTATTGCAGACGTAGGCCTATATACTGAGGTTTTAATTGCATTATTTTAATAGGCCTATAGTCAGTCGTGAACTAAAGTGGGCCGGTCTAAGGCATGAAACTCCAAGGCTGAAAATGAGTCCCACTCTGGCCCTGTATACGAGCAACGGATATACTAGTCATTTGGTCAATTTTTAGGCTAATAGGCCTTTTGAGATCATGCTCTCTTGTGTCATGTCCGAAATAAATAGACACCTACAGTCAATAGATCATTCACATTTTGTTTAAAACAATTGGTAACACTTTAGTTTAGGGACCAATTCTCACTATTAACTAGGAAGCACTACCATATTGGCTGTTTATTAGTACTTATAAAACACATATTAATGCCTTAATCAAATCCCTACCCTATACCTAAATTTAACAATTAAGATTTTACTGAGGAGAAAAGTCGTAGTTAATAGTTAAATAGTGAGAATTGGACCTTAAAATAAAGTGTGACCAAACAATTATTTTCATCAAAAAATCTGCATTGTTTGCTAAAATCAAAGGTGCATGAAGTATTTTTTCCTCATTAAAAAAAAAATCTACACAGATAAACATTTAAATTTCTGTTTACTCAGTTGTTTTTGTTTTAAAATACAATGTTTCCAATAAAGTAACAATAAAAATAAAATATTGGCCTAAAACGTCACTGATGTGGCTGTTATATTAAGATCATATAACTGAATCCGAAGGTCAAGGTCATTTTTATTTATATGCACCTTAAAACAACGTAAATACAGACCAAGGTGCTTCACAGTAAAAAATAAAAAGATGACAGTCATACAAAATTACAGAGTTAAACATTTAAATCAAACAACTTAATCCATGAAACTAAATAAAAATTAAAACTAAGAATTTAACTAACATAGATAACATAGCTAACACAGATAAATTATATATAGACCTGAGAAAAGAGATACATTTTCAGGGATGATTTAAAAGCAGATAATCTAACAGATTGAGGTAGTGAGTTCCACAGCTTTGGGGCTAATACAGAAAAGGCTCTGCCACCTTTAGATTTCAAGCAGGACAACGGGACAGTTAATGTTCATCAGAGGATGATCTAAGAGATTTCTGGGGGGAGTAGGGAAAAATAAGGTCTGAAATATAAGCTGGAGCCAGACCGTGCAGGGCTTTAAATACAAAAGTTAAAACCTTGTAATCAGTTCTAAATTTAACTGATAGCCAGTGTAAATGTGCTAAAATAGGGGTGATATGCTCACTCTTTTTCAAACTCCATAAAAAAAAAAAAAGAGCTGCAGCATTTTGAACCAGTTGCAAGCATGAGAGGAAAAACTGGTTGACACCAGCATAGAGCATTATAATAATCAAGCCACGTCGAAATGAAGGCATGAATGACTGTATCTAGATCAGTAAAAGATAAGAAAGTTAAATAAATATTTTAAAAAAATAATAATTAAATCGCTTCACGCAGAATTGGTATTTTAACATTTCTCTTTATGAGTTCCTCTGTATTATTTTTCTACTCAAACTGGTTTCGGAACGGTAATAAAACAGGAACAGAAACGTTAAAGTACAGATTCTGCTCGGAGTGATTTTTTTTGTTTTTTTAAGCCCTGCTTTTTCATTAGTCTAAAAACAGCTTGAAGCCTGTCTGGCAAAACGTCAGCTTGTGGAATGTTGTACTCTATGATGTCATAGTGCAGAAGAAGATCAACGCCTGCTTCTACATCACTGCCCTTTTTAGCCCCGCCCACCGATTCACGCTTATGCAGTGTAAATAACGAGAGAGGAAAACGCAGGTCTACACAGAAACCTAACGATAAAGATGGCTCCGAAGACAACAAGATGCTGTGCAGTGCCAAGTTGTGCAAAAACGGTCTTTGCTTTGCCTTCATTTTGATCCCAACGTTAGGAAAGAGTGATGAACTTTATTTTTAATGAAGATCCAGACCGTGTCAGTAAGAACTTGGCACTTTGTTCACTTCATTTTACTGCGGATTCATTTACAAACAAGGCACAATTTGACGCAGGATTTTCAGAAAGATTGAAACTAAAAGACGATTCTGTGCCGACTATGTTGGATCCGACAGTAATGTCGCACCACACAAGTGTGAGTAACTGTTTTTCTTATGTGATCACTATTGCTTTGTCTGTTATTACAGATCGTTTGATATGAGTATTTATGCGTTTTGTCCTAAATCACAGCAGCGTCCATCTGTGAAGGATGTAGGCTGTCAAACATACACAACTGTTAGCCAATCATATCAGTGGGCATTCACTTCTGAATCCGCCACACCTATTCAAACAGAGCGTTTTGATGAGGAGGTTAAAAACAGAACAGAAAATAGCTTATTACTTCTAAATTACGTTTTTTGATGTCAAAATCTTGATAACATTATAAGGGGACCCCACATCTATGGAATGATGCCCACATTGGCCATTAAAAAAACAATTTTTAACAACCTCTACTCTAAAAGTGTTCAAAGCAAAATAATT
>NW_015667354.1:332917-337292 GCF_001515625.1 Sinocyclocheilus rhinocerous
GACAGTAATGTCGCACCACACAAGTGTGAGTAACTGTTTTTCTTATGTGATCACTATTGCTTTGTCTGTTATTACAGATCGTTTGATATGAGTATTTATGCGTTTTGTCCTAAATCACAGCAGCGTCCATCTGTGAAGGATGTAGGCTGTCAAACATACACAACTGTTAGCCAATCATATCAGTGGGCATTCACTTCTGAATCCGCCACACCTATTCAAACAGAGCGTTTTGATGAGGAGGTTAAAAACAGAACAGAAAATAGCTTATTACTTCTAAATTTTATGTCAAAATCTTGATAACATTATAAGGGGACCCCACATCTATGGAATGATGCCCACATTGGCCATTAAAAAAACAATTTTTAACAACCTCTACTCTAAAAGTGTTCAAAGCAAAATAATTGGTCTTGCACAATCCTGTTTGGATGCGTGTAATCCTTTGTAAGGATGATTATATGGTGATATGTGTATTTTTTTTTCTTTTTCTGTTTCAGAAGTAATCCATTTATAGAATAATTTGCCCCAAAAGTGCATATCTATGGACATTCTGATGGTTAAAAAAAGAGAGAGATGGAAGGAAAAATTATATGTCAAATTATATTTCAATGTTTTTGTATTGTTCGCTCGTAAACCTTTTGCATTTCCCCTGAGAAACGTAGTGTTCGCTCACAAAAGCACTGAAATATAGTTTTTTCTCACAAAAGCATTGACATATAAACAGAATTTATCCTAAATATAATTTCTCCCATCTCATATTTTTGTCTCCTTAGGGGCTCTGTATAAATCCATTTATGCCATTTAGCCATTATTTTTACTATTCCGTCTGATGACTCTAGTGCTGCCAAATAACATACTTTAATAATAGAGGCACTGCAATTTTTTGTTGTTTGTTTGTTTTTGAACAGATTCTATAGTTTGTAGACCTTGTATCTTTAATAGATATATACACTTGGTTAACCTACCACAGACACATATTTTCTGTCATCAAACCCCGAGCTCACCTTTTGTAGGAGAGAGTGTGTCTACTGTTGGCGAACCCTGGCATGCGCTGTCTGAGGATGAGCCAACAGGAAGTACAGAACCAGTGAGTTCTGGCGGGGCAACTGTGCCAATGGCTGGAAGAGGAAGATTTCAGTTAACACACACCACAATACTGCTAACCCTAAAAGAATAACTATTTATGAGACCATCTTTTTTTCACTTACCAGGTGAAAGAGGAATTATCTGAGTGCCTGGACTCACACACTGGGGCGACACTGCAGATATTGAATGTGAAATTGGAGATACAGTGCACAACATTAAAAGAGCATGCAGGCACATGCAGCTGTTTAATGATACTTTTACTGTAGACTCACCAATCACGTATGTAGGCCCTGTTGGAACCACAGTGCCGAATAGAGGCGGCGTATAAGGGCCGATTGTCTGGATGATTTGTAGTGGTGAACCTCCTGAGATATTCAAAGACTCATAGTCAAAGGTCAAGCCAAGGCATAGTTCCTTGAAATGCAAATACAGTATGGAAACAGCTACTCACCACTAGGGGGCAGAAGAGGGGGGCTGAAGGGAATACGTAATACATGCCGGAATGGGTTTGAGCTCAGATGGAAACTACTCTCAGGGGTAATGATGGGTGTACTTCCGTTTGAGGGACTTTCAGGGCACACTGTTGCTGCAACACATTAGGCTTTCAGTTAGCAATGTTTCATTTTACTTGTGGTTTATTAGACTGAGATACTCAGTTATCACAAATATATGCATGCTTCCTTTTTTAAATAAGTAGACAGTTCTGTTACCTTTTCTATTACCAGTTGAATTACTGCGTTTTCTGCGGCGTTTGTGTACAACTATTGACAGATAGAAAACACACCTCTTACTTACTGAATTCAATGCAGAACTTTTATTAGAGAACATCTAAAAGAAAATAGCATTACCTTTTGGCTTTTTGGGTGGCACTCCATCTAGGAAAGTAGTATTTTCTGGTATTGGCGTGCAGGTTGTGTCTGTGTCACCTGTTGTTTGCAAAGCAGACATGAAAGACTTACTATATTTAATTCCATATACTTAAATAAAAAATAAATAAAACAAACAGTGTGATATGCAAATGCTTTATCAAACAGTCACTGGTTCCCCTTCACCTTCAAAAATGTTAAATGCCATATGGGATTCAAGTATGATTCTATTCAATATTTATTATTAATAATATTATTATATATTATTTTACAGTCTTACCTGGAAAGTTATCAAGGACGGTGGGATCTGCCAAGACACAAGGAAATTATTTATAGCCTTCATGACATTAACACACTGTTATGCAATAAATAGGGCAATGAGTGAAACTGACCGAAATCATCTTCAATAGACTCAGGTGACTCGAGATATTTTAAGATGACATTATCTGTGAAAAACAGTAACAAAAGGTAAATCTTTCATTTGAAAACTCAAATGGCAAATACAGAGCTTCATTTGTTTACAAAGTCGGCTACTGTGCATCTATTACTCACCAGGTAAGAGTTCAGACATTAAGTCTGAGACAATATCTTGCCATTCAGCATCTGCTGTAACATAGTGACACATTACATTACATTATTTTTTATTCGAGACATAAATGTGCCACAGGGAAAACTAATACTGTTGTTAGTAACCGCTTATAGCGTGGACGCACAACATGCTGTGAAGCGCGCGCTCCCTTGTTGTGAGGAAAAAAAAGATAAAATAACGCGAGGGGAAAAGCCCGTTTCTGATATAGAAACAATTATCAGATTATTCAAATTATAATGTTCTTTTGAACATTTTATATAAATGCCTGGTTTTATGCACCATCAAAGTAAAATAAATTGGATTATGACGCAAAACGCATTACAGCTATAAAACGGTCTAATAAATTAAAATATCTTTGTACGTTACCTGTTTCACAGAGATGTTCCATGTTTACTGAAGAATTATTAATCCATTACATTAAAGTTGTGAAGCAAAAAAAGTTGTATACTGTAATAAGCGCTGGACGTGTCCTCAGATTACGCAGGCTCAGGCATTGTCTGGCAAACACCAAAACTAGCTACACATCACGGCTTGCTTTTACTTTCAGTATGTGAAGGGAGTTGGTTTGGCTCTGCAAAAACCAAACTCTACCAGCCTCGGTCGTTTAGCAACTCTGTTCTCTCACAAAGGACATGCATTCTGCGTCGTGTGGATAATTTTGCATATTTCTGAGATGATGGAGATAATGAACTGACACACTGACACAGTACATATATTATTATAATTATTTATTTTTATTATTATCTTTTTTTCGGTTCCAGCTCTAGTCTTATTCAAATGCTGCCGGCTAATATAAAGTATTTTTAATTATTTTAAAAGACAATACATGTATTTTTTTTACAGTAAATTATTGTAAAGAAAAATGTTTTAAGAAATACTTTTTTTTTCATGTTTACTGAATTGCCATGTGATTGAGTCATCATGACCTTCTATTTTACTAAGAGTTAATGTCAGTAGCCTACATTTTACAGTAACAAATAGATCTTCAATGCTACAACAGGTTGATATATTATATAATCTAACACTAAGGAACTCTAAAATATATAGTTTTTTCTTTTCTTTTTTCTTTTAAGAAGCTGACAAAAAAATAATTCATGTTGACCCTAATTTTATTTAGGAGCTTGGCACTCCTATGCGGAAATGCACTAGGAGTGGCAGGTATTTTCCATTTTCTATTGTGCCCTTTTTTTTTTTAACAGACTGGTTTTATATAATATACACATTTATGATTTCATAATGTCAATTATTATTTGACTTTCCAAAACCAACCAACCAGCCAGAAAGAAAAAAAAAACTCTCTGCAAATCCTAAAATAAGTCATTTACACAAGTTCCCAGCTCCAAAAAAAAGAAAAGAAAGACAGTACAAAAAAATTCCAAACATCTGATGCCACCCTGCCTCCTCCTAAAATGAAACAAAAATATTGTGCAAGTATCACATACTGGTATGACAAGTACTTTGTTTACTTTGAGTTTTGTATTAACAATGCCCATACCATAAACTGTCTTGCCAACCGGCCTGGCTTGCTGGTAACATCACATTTACTCTAATTTACCACACAATATCTCACAGTCAAGTCATTTGTTATACAGAGGAAGGGCGTCTACCATTAGAAGTTTTAGTGGCACCTTTTGGGTTTCACCCTGACATCGTTCAGTGTCCTCTTGCATTTTGATCACACTCTAAAAAATGCTGGGTTGTTTCAATCCTACTTTGGTTCAAATATGGACTAACCCAGCTGTTGGGTTAAATTTTTACATTAAATTGTTAACCCAAAAGTTGGGTTAGTCCATATTTGACCCAAAGTTGGGTTGAAACAACCCAGCATTTTTTAGAG
>NW_015667354.1:337302-346969 GCF_001515625.1 Sinocyclocheilus rhinocerous
CCCCACGAAAAAAAAAAAAAAAAAACTTCAGAGACTTTACCACACAGCATGATTAGAAAGCAACTCTAGTGTCTGTGAGAGATCTAATTACAGGTGCACCCTGTCAGGCAGTGTTACGGACTTGTGGTTTGTGAGCTGCAACACATAGCAATATTAAGCATGTAAAGTAAGTATTTACATGTATATTTGACAGTTTCACTGCTGGCCTAGTATGCTGCAGTGTTGTTTTAAATGTTATTTCACACCCTCTTTTTGCACTGCTATTGTATTGATGTCATTCTTTGTGCAAAGGGTTAAATGAGCTCACCTAAATGAAGCCAAAAGCTGCCTGTCTTTAATATGCAAATCCATCATTAAGATGTTTTTAACTAACAAACATTGCTACAGGCTAAAATATGAGACCTCTATCCATAACATTGCCTCTCCAGCGAAAAAGCCATCTCATCTGAATCAGGAGAGAAATGTGCACAGATTAAGCACAGTTTACATGTGATAAAAAAAGTTCAAAAAAGTCCTTAACAAATACGAAGGTGGATTTTGATGTGAGAGGACTAAAGGAGGAACCTTTCACTGGAGAAAGCGTTATTATAGATTCTGGACTGGTATTTTGGACAAAAGCGACGGTTTAAAGTTAGACGCCTTGATGAATCTGTTTCTTACAAACACACAGCTTTTTACTTCACAGGACATTCATTGATGGACTCAAGTCACATGGATTACTTGTGGATTATTGTGATGTTTTTATCAGTTATTTGATCCATTGATCTGACGGCACCCATTCACTGCAGAGGATCCATTGATGAGCAATTGATGAATTGCTAAACACTAAATCTGTTCTGGTGAAGAAGCAAACCCATCTACATCTAGGATGGCCTAAGAATGAGTACATTTTAGCAAATTTTCATTTTTGGTTGAACTATTCCTTTAACTGAATTATTATTCATAGAAAATAATCAAGCATTTTTATCCTCAAGTTCTCATACTGTAAGACATTTGATGCATTTTATCTAGTCTTTACTTTGGCAGAACTGGCACTGAAGTTGGGAATCTGTGTGGAGACTGGGGTAAGAGGGTAAGATGTGTCACCCCTTATTCATGAAACTATTGTGCACTGTTTCTGTGGGCAGTGTTCTGACAAACAGGGCGCATCATATACAGCATAACTGTCTGTGAGAATGAACATTGTGAATAATGTGCAGCTATCTGTGACTGAGAAATGCGCATGAGAAAGTGATCTGCATTTTAATACTAAAAACTATTTTCTAAGTAAATTTTAAATGGCAGACGATGACCACATTTACACTTCATAATGTAATGCACATGAAACATACACATTATACACATTAACATTTCTGTTAATGCTAAAACACAACACAATGCAGTGCAAAATTCAAAATACAGGAAAAACACCTGTAAAAAAAATCTAAACGGAAAATTCCTTCATATCAGTAGTACATTGTGCTCTTTTTTTAAAGTTATATTTTTGGGTTTTTTTATGCCTTCATTGGGACAGGACAGTAGCGAGCAGACAGGAAAGCACTGAGTGGAGAGAGAGGGGAGCGGGATCAGCACAGGACCATGAGACGGGATTCGAACTCGGGTCGCCACGAGCGAAGTTGCGCTATATGACAGCACGCTAAACACGAGGCTATCGGCGCCGACCATTGTGCTCTACTTTTACGGATTGTTTTTTTTTTTGGAGTGAATGATGGCAAATTCTTCATTTATAAACCCCTGTCATTTTTGTCTTAATATTGGCCATTAATTATGAAATTAAGCTTTTGCCCAAAATGGCAGCTGTGGGGCAAACTGTGTCAAACACTTCAGGATGAGCTGTGAATAATGTGCAGCAAAATAAGACTCTAAAATGCATTAGTAATATATTTGTTTTAATACAAACAACTAATTTATGCTCATATTGTTGTTTGAAAAGCTAAATGTTCATGTATTTCTCAATAACGCAGCATTGTCTTACATTGTCACTTAACCACTTTTTTATTATTATTATTATTTATTCACACTATGGCCAACTTATAAAAGTGATCCTCTAATTTTATTTGATACTTAACATATAAATATAATGAAATTAGTCTCTTTCCTCCTTGCCAAAAATTAAGTTTCCAAAAGTGGCTTTTTGCAGCGATGCCATTGAAGAACTATTGAAGAACTATTGGTTCTGCAAAGAACCTTTCAGTGAACAGTTCTTAAAACTATTTTTCTTAGTGTTAAGAACATTTTGACAGTCTAAAGAACCTTTTTCCACTATAAAGAAAATATTGTGGACTGAAAAGCATCCACAGATTGACAGAACAATAAATGCCACTAAAAACTGTAAAATATTATACATATTCAGTGAGTAGACAAAGAATGTGTAAATACAAATATTTAACTCACCAGAAGGAACCAAATCTTCCTCTTTGGAGAGTGCCAAATCCAAGATGCTTTGGCTGATGTCCCAGTTTTGCCAGATAGGCAAAGAGAGTCTTCTGGCCAGATCTTCTCCATCGTTACAAAAGACTTCACATAAACGCTGCTCTCCAATTTCCCCATCCTTGTAGAGAGACTGGTAATACTGGGTAGAGAAGACGTTGGCCTCGTGCAGCTCTCTGAGAAGCTCGTGCAGTAGGATAGGGCTGACCTGTAAAGCTTTTCTCACCTGAAACAGTACCTCCTCAAATGGAACCATGACTGGACAGCAGCCACGAGACAAGCTCATTTCAATGCTTCATTTCCTCCTTGCCACACCAAAGCCAATTATCTGTGCTTTTGTTCCTGGATAAAAAAAGTCCCCTCGGCAGACTCCATTTGCCTGTTTAATACTACACTGTGTTTAAGGACAACCAGTTTTACCCAGGTCAGGTGAGGACAGTTTCACATGTAATTTTCCAGAAGAAAACTACGGTTGCTAATGTGCTGTGCATGGACAAATCAAGAGACCACATCTCCATCTCACTTCTCCTTTGTTACTAGGAAATAATATGGAAGAGATTATATATATATATATATATATATACATGCCATTAACAGATCCCAACCCCTACCACTAGTATACTACCATAAAAGAAATGCTTCCATATACTGAGCACAATGTATTCTACTCTTCTAAAACGAAATGTATATTTTGACATGCATCTGAAAAATAAAAAAACATTGATTTTGAAAGCAGTATACACTCTAAAAAATGCTGGGTTAAAAAGGGACAAACCCAGCTATTGGGTTGTTTTGACCCAGCGGTTGGGTTGTTTTGAACTTTATATTTAACCCAGCATTTTTTAGAGTGTATGGAGGTAGGAAGACACTAAGACACAGCCGAATACAATATTTGCATAACAACTGTCTACTGAGTGTGCAGTTATTGTAACAAGCATAAATGGCATGCGATGAAGCAGCTGAAAAGAGAATTTAATTTATAAATGTCAATTATTTAGTCCAAAATGGCAGCTGTGAGGTAAAGTGTGGCCGATGCTTTGAGGTGAGCTGTGCCAGTGGCTCTCTAATAGTGAAAGTAAGTTTTGCAGCCAAATGAAAGCGAAACATTACCACATTGTTCTTTATATTATTTGATCCTGTATAAAGACCCTTGAATACCTCACAATGACTCTGCTCTGGCAGACAACCCCTTCATAAACTGAAAGTGGAAATCCCCTAAAATTTTGATTAAGTACTTACGGTAGCAATATGAATATTTTATGAAGAATAGTATAAATACTCTGAAGTATATCAGAAAGGATGACGTATTCGTTGGTTTGACATACAATATAACAAGGAACAATACAAAAAAGGTTCAAGTGTATATGTGTATGTGTAACACATAAAACAGGTGTTTTTGCTTGTTATTTATCAAAAAACATTAAAAAACAGAGATTTAGTGCAGACTGGATTTAGAAAATGTTATCTTGAGAAATTTATTAGCAAAATTAAACATTATATAGCCATTACATCTCATTGACGGGAAAAGCCACTATATGGCACACATTAACTTTTCTGATAATAAACATAATTTCTCCTGGCCTGCTGAAACATCCCCATTGTCATTATAGTAATAATTATATTGTGGTTTCAGTTTCATCATTTACAATTTACACATTTGGATTCTTGGATTGGATTGTGACTTGTGATCTGTACTTCTAATGCACAACATGAATTCATTTTTTGACATATTATAACAAACTATTTTTCAAATCTTAAAAAAAAACATATATTTTCAAAATCTGTGATTTGAAGGGAACCCAGGAATTTAGACAATATTTTCCATTTGCTCTGTAAATGAGTTTATAAAGGTGAGCAAGAATGTTGAGCAGAAAGCACAATTCATAATGACCTTACTTTTGTGACTGATTAATCACATGACACTGCTGTCTGAATTCATAGGACATCCCCGCTGGCTGGACAAAGATGTGATGTACATTTCTGCGTCAACAGGGATCATCTGGTGTAGAATGGGAAGAACAGTAATCTCTGATTTCTGTGAAAAGAAAAAAAAATATAAATATTTTCTAACAATATAAATCTTTGCAATCACTTCTTAACAATTTAACACATCCTTGCTGAATAAAGGTTTTAATTTCTTTCAAAAAAAGAAAGAATAAAAATTTGCTGACCCCAAACTTTTGAACAGTAGTGTATATTGTTAGAAAAGATTTCTATTTTTAAAAAAATGAATCAAAGAATCCTGAAAAAAAGTATCACAGGTTCCAAAAAAATAACAAAATTTTTGTTATTGTCAGCACAAGTGAAGGCCACACTCAAAAGAACAAGATATCCGGATTCTAACGAATACTCACTTCTGCAATCTGCTTCTAATTAAAAAAAAAAAAGGGTGGGATTGGGGGGATTCTCACAAGCTACACATTATTTCCTTGAGATTAGATTTTTGTGAACATACACTGCCGTTCAAAAGTTTGGGATCAGTAAGACTTGTAATGTTTTTTAAAGAAGTCTCTTCTGCTCATCAAGATTTCTGAAGGATCATGTGAGACTGAAGACTGCAGTAATGATGCTAAAAATTCAGCTTTGATCACAGGAATAAATTCGATTTTAATGTATATTAAAATAGAAAAACGTTATTTTACATCATAATAATATTTCACAATATTACATTTTTCCTGTATTTTTGATCAAATAAATGCAGCCTTGATGAGCATAAGAAACTCCTGTAAAAAAAAAAACATTAAAAATCGTTCTGATCCCAAACTTTTGACCGGTAGTGTAGTATTTTGTCTATATTTCAACAATTGTTCTCTTATGAGATATACACTTAGTGGCTTGGTTGAAGGATGTGTTAAATGTGTCTGTGAAGAAACCTGCAAGTACTTCAGCACACATCTAGCAGGATTTTCCTCACTAATAGTACCTGGTCACCCAGCAAAAGAGCAAAATTTACAAAACCTGGCTACACTGAATATTACTAACAATTAACCTAGTATAAAAAAGTGATATTTAATACTTTTACATCATTACAAAAATAAACTGCTAATTTTTTTCCACAAATTTTATGTTGCTGCATTTAAGTTCAACATTGAACAAATATTCAACAAATATTCTTATAGAAAAAACAGGTCAGATGAGGGTTCTAAAACTGTTATGAAATATTATGAAATTTCAAGGTTGACAATCAACATTTTGACAATCAATTTTCTGAACAGCACAAAATACATAAATTGTTGTTTTTTAAAATTTAAAAAGCTACATCATAATACATTTTTAGTTCATATTTATTAATATATATATATATATATATATATTTTTTTTGCATTCTCTTTAAGTTCTGAACTACACTTCTTACAGTTGTGCATAAAAAAAATCTCCACACTCCAATCATAGCCACAATCACTCAGATCACATTTTTTTCCCCCATTCTCATTTTTGATTTAAAGGGGTCATGAACTGCCTTTGTTTTTATTTTGTACAGTTCTCTGAGGTCCACTAGCAATGTTATCAAGTTTTTTTTTACATCAAAAAACATAATTTAGAAGTAATAGGCTATTTTCTGTCCTGTTTTGACCCCCTCATCAGAACGCTCTGTTTGAATAGGTGTGACGGATTGTAGACTCGGAAGTAAATGCCCACTGCTATGATACACAGTTGTGTATGTTTGACAGCCTACGTCCTTCACAGATGGACGCTGCTGTGTTTTAGGTTAAAAACGCATAAATAACTCACTACATATCAAACGATCTGTAAGAAAAGACAAAGCAATAGTGATCACGTAATAAAAACAGTTACACTTGTGTGTTGCAACACTGTTGGACCCAATATAGTCGGCACAGCATCGTCTTTTAGTTTCAATCTTTCGGAAAATCCTGCGTCAAATTGTGCTTTGTTTGTTAAAATGAAGTGAACAAAAGACCAAGTTCTTACTGATGCGGTCTGGAACTTCATTAAAAATAAAGTTCATCAAATGAAGTTTATCGTTAGGTTTCTGTGTAGACCTGCGTTTTTCTCTCTCATCATTTACCTACTACATGCGCAAATCGGTGGGCGGGGCTAAACATGGCAGTGATGTAGAAGCAGGCGTTGATCTTCTTCTGTGGAGGCGGTGTTTAGCACACTATCACGTCATAAAGTGGTACATTCCACAAGCTGTCATTTGGCAGACTGCCTTCAACATAAGCTGTTTTTAGACTAATGAGAAAGCTTTGAGTTCGGAAACTTGCAGGATGTTTATTTATATATAGGAAATTTAGATTTCTCAGTTCCTGACCCCTTGAAGCAGCTATATGTATGAATTGAGTTTATACCACATGATCTGAAGATGTCATTAAACAAGCAAGTACACCTAGTGGGAGATCACATCAGTGTATATGAATAAAGAGAAATATACCAAGTGCAACGTCTTAAGGAACAAAAAAAGGGGAAGATCTGTATACAGAAGTTCTCAGAAAGCTATTTAGGGTATTCTTGGCACTCAAATCAAGATTAAATATCTTATGCCCAATGAGTTTCTTGATTCACTGAAAACCATAAAAAAACTGGTTCTTCATAAAAGGAATGGGGAAATCAATGAGCTCAATCAAAGTGTAAATATATTTAATGTCTTTACATTTGCTGTCTTTGCAGTTGTTTTCCTTTAGTGTCAGGTGTATCCTAACCTTTATTTAGTGCACACTGTCTTTTCGCCTCTGGCAAACTCGCCATTCTTGGTTTGTCAATACCAGTACTTGAGACTGTTAGGTAACACACTAAAGCAGCATTACCAGAATGGTTAGTAATGGCAGTTTATCAGCTTACGTGTGAGGCAGGTCTGTTTTAGAGATGCTTGCTGGGGTTTGGATGACTTACTCTGGACAATATTCTGATAGGCCACTGCAGCAGGAGAGTCTGGAACTTCAGTCAGGAAAGACCTTCCTTCGTCACAGCTTCTCCCTTGAAAAGCAAAATACAGAAGTGCATTTAGAGAACTAGAAACTGCTGGCTGCTGACTTTCCTTCAGATGCTTTATAAGAACCACCATAGGGGGTTTCTGATACTTGATTCACTGACTACACGCTGTAAATATAAAAACAAGGAAACACTCTCACAAAATAAAGAAATGGATTGCACCGAAGTGCTACGATGTGAATTGGTAAACTTCCTCATGTCCTGACCACTTAATGCGGAACAAATGTAGAATGATATTTTGCTGTTGTATTTAATCTGGTGTAAAACATTCACTTCCTTGTGAATGGTAAAAGATTAAAGCTCTTTGTACCTATCCGTGGATCCAGGGGGACTCTGCCCAAAAGAGGGAGATTTAGTTCTTCACACATTCTCTGTGCTCCTCCTGTGGTCGGAGGAAATATCTGTGATGTATTCTGTCAACAGAAAGACAAGGGGTATCAAAAAACAGTATATGATGCTGCAGGTCATTTCACAATGCAATATTTTATTTAGTCACCCTTGTGTTGTTCCAAGCACCCTAATGACTTTTGTTTTCTACAGAACATTATTTAATCGCTCTTTTCCATTCAAGTTTAAAAAGCTTAAAAAATAATGCAAAGGGATCATCAAAGCAGCCCACACAACCCAAGTCTACTTATGTTGTACAACAGCTTCATGTGGCAAAGATAACAGAATTTAAGATGTTATTCCGTGAAAATCTTCCTTTCCATTGGCTGTCAGAACTCAATAACCGGATTAGTCAGACTTATGAATTAATTATTCTTAGTGTTTTTATGAACTGGATAAACAGATTCATTTTAAGGATGCTACAAAAAGAATAGTTACTATAATATCTGTGAATAACAACTTATAATCACATATAAAGGCCTGGGGTCTGTAAGATTTTCCTGAATGTTCTTGAAAATAGTCTCTTATGCATTTGTTTGATCAAAAACTCAGTAAAATAAAATAAAATAAAATAAAATTTTGAAATATGACAAATTAATATAACTTTTCTATTTTTATTTATTTAAAAAATGTAAATTATTCCAGTGATGGCAAAGCTGAAGTTTCAGCATCATTACTTCAGTCTTTAGTGTCACATGATCCTCCAGAAATTATTCTACTATGCTGATTTGCTGCTTAAGAAACATTTCTTATCATTAGCAATGTTGAAAACAGTTGTAGTGCTGGGCGGTATACCGGTTCATACCGAATACCGGTGTTTATTTTTGTTATGATATGAATTTTTAAAATACCGCAATACCGGTGTATGTCGCTTAAACAACATTCGGAACGCGACACTGTTAGTTGTGCCGCTTAATATTTCTGTAGAAACTGTATTTATTTTTGTAGTATTCTTTAAAGAATTGAAAGCTCAAAAGAACAGCATTTATTTGAAATAGTAATCGTTTGTAACATTTTACATGTCTTTCAACCAATTTAATGCATCCTTGATGAATGAAAGCATTGTTTTCAATAAAATACCTTACTGACTGCAAACTTAGTCTAAAATTTTGTCACAACTCATCATACGATCAATTGACTCCAACTGACTTCTCTCCCGATACTTAATGGTGCTTTCGCATCCTCTTTGAAGCTTAAAAGCTCTAGTCCCCATTAATTGTATCTGCCTGGTACAAAAAAATAGGACAATCTTTAAAATTTCTCCATTTGTGAGAAAATAATGTCAATAAAAATAAAACAAAAAGATGACAATCTCAAACTTCATTACACAAAAGTCACACGCAACACCGTTAACATACAGAAAACGTTAAGAGCGATGTATGCTGTGTTTTGCTGCGAGATACTGCGTTTAAACATGTATACTGTACCTTGCATTTAGGACAAACAAAGCCACTCATGTTTTCAATCACACCTATGACAGGTATTTTGACCTTTTTACAGAATCGGATCTCTTTTCTCACATCCTGCAAAGATACTTCCTATTTGAGAAGGGAACAATAAAAAAATATATTGAAGATATAGATAAAATAAAATAATAAAAAATATGCAGCAGTCAAAACATACAGTTATATATTAATAAGGATTATTACATGGTATTCCTATAAGCGCATTACAAATACAGCAAAATTGTTTATGTTGGCTGATACTTTTCTTCTCATGTGCAGTGGTGGCAGCATAGTGCCACAACAAGGGTGACCCTAACACCTACAAACATTGATCTTAAAGCGTATTGCTGCAACACAGTCTGGTACTGCAAAATACAACATTCTGCCAAAAAAAAAAAAAAAAAAAAAAAAAAAAATTTTGGTATGACATAATTTTTTACTTTAATTACACTAAT
>NW_015667354.1:347023-350791 GCF_001515625.1 Sinocyclocheilus rhinocerous
TTGGCTATTTAAGGAAGTGTTAATGCATTTATGTGTCCTATCACAGAGTTTCAGTGAAAGCCTCTAAACATTAACCATCTTCGATTAAAAATGAACTGCAAAGCTCAAATGCTTAGTTCTGAGAATGTGTTGATGGCTTCTTTCAGCATGTGCACAATTAAGAAGTGCAACTCGTGTGAAGACATAAATAACTTTTTTCTTTTTTATAAATTGTTCACACCACTGAGTTCCACTT
This sequence comes from Sinocyclocheilus rhinocerous, assembly GCF_001515625.1. Lineage (NCBI taxonomy): Eukaryota > Metazoa > Chordata > Actinopteri > Cypriniformes > Cyprinidae > Sinocyclocheilus > Sinocyclocheilus rhinocerous. Next base: position 347,259 of record NW_015667354.1, read on the forward strand.
CACTGTTAGTGTGCAGGAAATCAACTATTTTTTTTAAACTTTTAGTTTCAGCCTCTTGTTCCTCACACGCCAATACATCTGAACTCATGATTAAAATCAAACTATTTTTTTTAATGCAAATCTTTTCATTTGAATCTTTTATTTTTATAATGCAAAGCAGATCACAAGATGTAAAAGCAACTTCCTGGAGCATGCACAGCATTTCACATGTCTGAGTATTGCTGTTCACCTGCGGGGTGGTGATGATGGCGGCTCCGTCGATGCCAGCGCCGCTGAGATACTGCACGATGGACAAATGCTCATCAGATGTTCCTGGAGGCGTGTCTACGATCAGATAATCCACTTCTCCCCAGTCCACATCCCTCAGAAACTGTTTTATCATGCCTAAACATTAACAAAAGACTGAAAATGTAACAATGCACCATAACAAACATGTCACTGAATTCAATTTAGCTCCCATTTGTTTGTATAGGCCTTTTCACAACACATATTGTTTCAAAGCAGCTTCGTAGGAAATGAAAATATCATGTTGCAAAAAACTGCACCGTCTAGCACTCCAGTCTTTTCTTATGTGAGATGCAATCTCCGTGCAAACAGCTTTGCCACTCAAGATGACTCTGAACTTAAAATCCTTCTTTTTGTACACTAGTGTTTTGATGCTTGATGTGCACCACAATGAAACATGACCGAATATGTTTGTATGCCAAAACTGTCTACATAACTAGGCTGTAATCATGCAGATATTCAGTACTCCCGACCTCCCACAGGGATTTACTTCCACTGGCTCTTAATGAAACATCTGGAGCCAAATGACTTTTTGTTGACACATTTCTCAAGTGTTTGACAAAGACTGTCATTCAAAAGTACACAGCATGTTAATTTAGTTTTTAACACCACTATCTGCTATGTGCTGTAATACATGGACAGTTTAATATATACAGTACAGTAGGCTATAATATAGTTGTTGTTTTTTGTTTTGTTTTTTTTACTGGTGTTTAGTTTAAATTTGTTCCAATCTGATAGTTTTGCTTGTGCCATATAAATGTCACTGCCTGTTTGGGGGGGAAAAAAGTAAAATGCTGGTGGTTGGGTATGGTTCAAACTAAATTTCCCTTAACTTTCCCTTAATTCAACAATACAACCACTTATGTTAAATAATAACCAATTTTACTTTGACAAGTAAGTAAAGTTTATTTATATAGCACATTTATCTCAGCAAAGTTGGCCAAAGTGCTGAACAGAATCAAAGTTAAAACACAAGACAAGCAAGACAACTCACTAGTGAGGAATTGCGTGAATTTTTTGGCTGACACATTAAAAAGTACCTGTTCATAAGAGTCAACTGTTTATGAATCAGACATCATGGCTTGCATCATGTTTGTTGTTGTATGCACGAAACAGTGCCATTTTTGTCATACATTTTAGTCATGGTCTTGAGCTATAGAGTATAATCCTGATTTTCTGATTCCTGTTCCTGACAGACAAGGCCAGTGTAACTTACAATAACCCTTTCCCACAACTCTAAAGTAAATAGGTATACACACACAGAGTACCTAACACGGAGTAAATACACAGATAACAACAGAAAAACATTGCAATATTATGCATTTGGTATGACACCAAACCAAACATATCACACAAAGGCATTCATGTTGTATAACAATCATTGTCCTTCCAAACCCTCCACCCATGCTAAATGATCACACATAGTTAACAGTCTTCCAAAAAAAGAACACTCGGGTCAAAATGGAAAAAAAGATACATGTAAATATCACTGTCAACTTGTATTTATTTGTTTACATTTTATTAAAATAAATTTTAATTTATTTTTAAACAAAAATGTCCTGAACTTGAAGCCTTATGACCTTTCCTTTAACTTTCTGTCCATTTGTATTCAGGTGCATCCCCAAAACAACAAAAAGAAAGCTGTGCATATGATTTGAGGTTCACAAAACATTAGACATCACGTCAACTTCCCTTGAATCACACAATGTTACTTCCTGAAATGAAAAAAAGAAAAACAACAATAGCTCCTCCCACCTGATTTATTAAGTTAATCTTTATCAGATGAATGAATGTGCTTGAAAACTGCTATTGTTTGCCATATATATTTCCGTATACCTAAAGTTCAACAGCAAAAGTCATTCAGCTCCCGAATGTATATCAATGAAGCTACTCAACACCTTGTTCAATACTGTATATTCAAGACACCTGTGAAACACACAGTAAAGGAAACCAGTTCTCATCACAGTAGAGACACTTAGATATCAGACAGTGGTTAAAATGCAGAGTTCAAGGAAGTGAAACCCATCCGGTCTAAACTTAACTTAGGGCTTGAGATAAACAGAGCCACGTGCTCTCATTGCATCTGAGCATCTCATCATGGAACATGACACCTGTTTTTCTGTTCCTTTGTGTTTTATGAAGTATAAAACACATTTAAAAAGTAATACTTTCAGGTCTGGTGCAGAAAGAAAGATGAATGTCATACAATGCATTTTTTTGTTGTTCAACATTTGATCCAAGTTCCGCTCATAGTCATATGTGCATTGTGTTGTCCTGTCAGAACGGAACCCTTTTTTTAATTTTGAAAGCAGCACTTCTGCTTCGTAGAGTTTTATTGTGGCAGGAAGCTAATGCTGCCCTTGTTTTAGCTACCACTGGAACACAAATCATTTATTTAATTACACTAAAGTTAATCATGATGTGATTGTTAAGAAGCACCAGTTATTGTACACCAGTTGGCAGAGATTAACAAACCTGCTTACTGAAATAACGTTTAACCAAGATTAACCAGACTAACCAAGTGGAAACATGTCACTTAAAAAAAGCTGCATGAAACAAAACATGCATCACCACGATATACTTAACCATCAGACCAACAATCACATGATTGCTGCCCACACCACATGCACCCACTAGCTGTTGTCTTTTACACTGGGGATGTGATTAGACCTGATCTGGAAAGTAGGCAATATTTAGGACTATTATTTATTTATTATTAATCATTTATTTATAATTTAGGAGGGCATATATTTAGTAGGGTCTTTTTTTATATGAAGTGCCATTTGATATTTTGAATTCTTATAAATGGTTATAATCATATCAGGGCAGTAAGTTTAATTATGACACTACATAAAAAATAAAATAAATAAAAATCAACAGATTAGAACGATGTTCATATATGTGACCCTGGACCATAAAACTAGCCATAAGGGTCAATTTCTTGAAATTGAGATTTATATATCATCTGAAAGCTGAATAAATAAGCTTTCCATTGATGTATGGTTTGTTAGGATTGGACAATATTTGACCGAGATACAACTATTTGAAAATCTGGAATCTGAGGGTGCCAAAAAATCAAAATACTGAGAAAATCAACTTTAAAGTTTTCAAAAATGAAGTTTTGATATATTTACGGTAAGAAATTTACAAAATATCTTCATGGAACATGATCTTTACTTAATATCCTAATGATTTTTGGCATAAAAGAAAAATCGATAATTTTGACCCATACAATGTTTTTTTGGCTA
>NW_015667354.1:351569-363457 GCF_001515625.1 Sinocyclocheilus rhinocerous
CTTGCTCGGGAAGAATGTCTCCAATCCAAAGAAGTGTGTTTTTGGTTGTAAGGGAAAGATAACTTTGTTCAGCTTCCTAAAGAACCCAGCGTTATGTAAACAGTGGATACAGTTTGTTTTTCCGGGGCAGCAATGGAGTTTCACAAGTGTTTGTTGACGAATATTTTATAAACAAGGCCTAGTTCGACGCTGGATTTGCACATCGTTTGATACTGAAAGATGGAGCAGTCCCAGCTATAAAAGATCCCGGTCATGATTCAGAACTGCAGACGGTAAGTGAAACAGCATCAAATGTCTGTTTTGTTGGCATCTGGCGCCCAAGTGCTCGTCACTCTTTAGCTCCGCCCACGGCGCCTCCAGGAGCTCGGCTTTTTCCGGAGAGAATCGTAAAGCTGTATCTTTCTTTTATAAATATGATAAAGCTAAAGACTTTTTGGAGATATGAAGGATGCAGTACTACTCTATAGGTACTCAAGATTAACATGAGATTGGGTGAAACTGTGTGTTATGCCCCCTTTAATATCCTAATGATTTTTGGCATAAAAGAAAAATCGATAATTTTGACCCATACAATGTTTTTTTGCCTATTGCTACAAATATACCCCAGTGACTTAAGACTGGTTTTGTGCTCCAGGGTCACATATTTGCATAACAATATTTTTTTCCCCCACCACTAAAAATGTACTGATCAGTAACACTGTCAATCTCTCACTCATCTAACTCATTAATAATTAACAAATTCTACTTTGTTCTTGGTTTGGACAGAAATTCAAACCAAGTTTCATGACGTTTTAGCTGTTTAGATCGTCAGGGCTGTTTAATGTGTCTTTAACAAGTGCCTATTCATCAGGTGCCTGAATTCCCCTAGAACTCTGAAGTAGAGCATTCTGGGTAGAATTCAAATAGGTCATATGGTTTTGTGGGATTGTGCAGGCTGTCCCGCTTGACCTTCACTATCAGTCAGGGGTGCAAGTGAACAGATTTCTAGATTCAAAAATGACACATTCAGGTAACACATACCGTCACACTTTTGCCATGTTTGGCTTCCGATACAACGCACAGCTAAATAAGACTGCATGACTTTGAGGAAGGCAATTTAAACTACTTAATAAAATGAAAATTGTAATATTCCTGATGTGTACAACAGAAGACAGGGCTAAAATAAAGTACCAACCATTCTTTTTAGGGCCTCTCCAGATAACAGCATCATCTGGACTACTGAGCAGGAAGCCGATGGACATGACGGCCAAGTTGTCCTCAACATACTAGACAGAGAGAATATATCCGTATTACAAATGCTTGAGAAATACAAATCAAAAGAAAAGAGATTTAAAAGATCTCACCACTGGGGACCAGCCTGAGCCGCTCTGATGAACCTACAGAGAAAAGAAGCAAAGAATGAGATTCCCAATCAGCATTCTGACACAAGCAAGAAGCACAATGAAACCAGAGATATATGACATACCTGCTCCCCCTCTAACCCCATTATTTTTGGTATAGATGGCCCACAGATGTCTACATCTAGCAGTGCAACCTGGAAGAGGAAAAAAAAAATAAAATCAAGCACAAAAACTGGTACAAGGATGTTTAATAAGGATATGGATTATTAAGGGTGTGCCTTTTACCCAGACATTGAATGTCTGTGTAAAGCAATATTAAATGTGTTCCGAGTTTGTAACACCACACAAAATGTGTTATTAACCACCCAGCCAAATTTGAATAAAGAAAAAAAGGCAAGTAAATAAAATAAGTTATCAAAATCACTGAAACCACGCCCACTCGCGGGAAAGCTGCCACCTCTCTCGACTGTTAAATACCGCTACAACCTGAACGGATGCTCCCTCTAGCAGCTTAATTGGATTTACACAGCCATACATGAAATATGCATTTACGTGATTAAGGCATAGCTAGCTAACAAACGGAAGGCTGACAGTGACTCGCTTTTGAGCGGGTGAACCACCGATGCTAATGCGCTCTCTAGTTATTATAGTGTTAGGGGAAGGCCCATGCTCAGTGGCTCCAGTGCATCAGCGAGACATCATTTCAGGCTCGCCCAAAAAAATCCCGAACAACTGTTTAACTACATAATACAGTACTACATAGTTCACACTCACTGTCTTTGTAATGTGTTTACAGCAATACATTTCTAGCATTTATAATACGTTTAGAAACTAATTTTCTGAATTGCCTTTACATGGGCTTTAATAATTAAGTCGAACAATTACTGTATAAAAACCTGTGGCAAAAATCACCAATGGCAATCAAATGTGAAAATTTGGTCAGTTCATATAAGTACCTTACCCATATTATTTACAGTATTAAACATAGCAAAACAAAACGAAGCAAAAAACAAAACAAAACAGTTGGGATTTGAACCCAGGTTCCATTTCCTAAAGACAAATGAAAATTGCACCACCGCAATACAATGAAGTTAACACAAGATGTCAGCATGGCATAGCTCAGCAACTCACACAGACACACATACAGCTTCAGTCTGACCAGCACTGACTCGGTGCTTCAGTTCCAGCTCTATACACACAGACCACAACCACCTCCAACACACCTTTGGGCTATTTAAACTTATCTCTGAATGTCACTTCTACCCTGCTGTGATCGGGAAACATAACCTTTCCATTGCTTATGTGGCATGAATGAAAACATCACGTCTGTGGTCTCAATTCTGAGTGTACAGCCTTGATTTGGTGTGGGTTGAGTGTATACAAGACCTAATAGTTATATATGAACTCTGGGCCAGATATGCATGACATAAGAACAGGTGCTAAATATGAGTCAGCGTGCATGACAACAGATCCAAGAACACTTCTATTAGAGCAGGCCTGGGAATTAAATGTATTTGAATTCCAAACTGTTCATTAAAAGTAATTATACAGCAAACACAACTATCTGAGTTTGCCAACAGACTGGATCACATTGTACCAAAAGAAGCATTATAAATGTAAAAAATAAGCAAGCATCCATCCATCTATCTATCTATCTATCTATCACTGCAAACACCTCAACAGGGCCTCACAGAAACAGATGCAAATGTCATTAGGGCACGAGGGGAAAAAAACCCTGGGAATCTTTTAGAGGCCTGGCTTTTGTATAGAAGACCATCAAAACTCTTTTTCTTCTCTTACAATAGACCCCTGAGAGCTGCTGCATGCTCACTGGATTATACTGCAGCATATGTTTAGATAATCACACCAGAGTAAGAGTTTGTTAGTGTGACTGATCTGTGGACATGATAGGAACTGATAAAAATTCCAGATGTGCTGATGATTTGACTTTTTGGATCCATGAAAGCCCTGTCTTTTGATGCAACAAAGACATGACATGCATCTAAATGGATCAGAAATATAAACAATGATGTTATTACAAGCACTTTTTAAAAATGTAAAATGCATTTGGTTTACAAATAAATATAGAGTCTAATTAAATGTATGACCTTCTTGCCCCTGGCTTAAATGTTATTTGTCGACGGCTGAATTAAGAAGCATGCCCTTAAAACACACCCTCTGTAGGGTCAGACTGTTTATTTCTCCCTCCCTGTTCTTCTGCTTCCCGAAGGAAATTTACTAAAAGCAAACTTTGGAGTGAAACTGCAAACGAGGAGGAGCACAGAACACCACTTAATAGTCCCACAGGAATCGAGCAGGTTCCCTCGCTCTCCCTTTCGCTCTCTCTCAGGAAATGGATGCTCAGTGAGCAGGGTTGTAGGGAGGCTAAGACTATAGTGGCAAAAATCAGAGATTCTTCCACCGAGCTAAAGGGGAAGTCACACCACTTCCTCCCAGAGTCTGAATACTTTTCTTCTGGCAACTGCTCTTCTTTTCCAGTACTTCCCTCTATCTTGGGCTAGAAACACAAATGTACGTGCTTCTGTGTCTTATTTGGCCTTCTTAAATCAATGTCTGAAACCCTCAGGGCTCATAAAAAATATGATGAGCGAGGAGTGGAAAAGCATATCTTAACCTTACAAAAATGTAAGGAATCCCACAGACCTCTTGAGAGAATATGGAACATCCACAAACGGCCTGTTTGGGACCAGAAGCAGATTTTGCCTATACACTGTTCCTAGAAAAGCAAAGAGACATTAGCCTTGCTTTCATTCAAATTCTGAATTTAATTTATCAAAAAAAAAAAAAAAACTTTTTTATTTGCGAATAAAGGGCTTACATCCCATGTTTTTAAAAGAAAAAACATTTCCGTCACACGTTTGAGGTATTCGGCCAATCACAACACACTGGATAGCTGGCCAATCAGAGCACACCTTGCTTTTCAGAACGATGAGCTTTGTAAAAATCGTCGCATTCCAGAAAGGCGAGGCAGAGAGGAGCAACAATAATGTACAGTATGTGGAAAACAATGTGTTTTTTTAACCTTAAACTGCATAAACACATTTCATTACTCCAAATACACCAAATAATGTTCTTTTTAGCAACATCATATGACCCCTTTAAGTTATACTACATGTAAAGCTTTCCAGAATTTCTAAATAAATATATACCTTCTTAATACTTGACTATGCAGAGAAAAAAATTATCAGAAGAAGGATCAGAAGTACAAATGTACAATGTTCATTACCAATAAAGGATACCCCAATTATCGCAACAATTGCTTAACAATATTTGGATGGAAACCTAGCTAATGACTAATGAGTGCTGAATAGTTGACCTTTTTAATTTTTTACAATACATATAAGTTTGTTCACTTCTGGGGGTTTTGTACTCATAAACCAAATGCTGTTGGTTCGAGGCCCAAAAGGAGGGATTCCCAAATCATACACAGACCTTCTGGTATACATCACCATAAATGAACACCTAAAAACTGATCAAATTTGCCTTCCAATTAAGTTCACATGCTATTAATGGAAAACAAGACATTCAAAACAGCAACAACAACAATACTGTTGAAGAACTGGCTTTTTAACTGCCCAGCTGCAGGCAATTATTCTCAACCATCAAAACAAGTGGCTGCTATATTCATCAGGATTCTGCAGACAGCTACTAAACCACCAGCATTTCCTTAGAAAGCAGCTTGGGACACACAAGAAAAATGAGAAAAAGTTTAAGATATAGGCACAGCTCTCTCATAAAGGGTATTTATCCTCTGTTAAAGAGAAGAAGGAGGAGGAGGAGGAGGACAGAGTTCATCCAAAGGCAAATTCTTATTTCTTCACACGTCTAGAGACAAGTTATGAAAATATGTCACCATATCTCTACAGACCAACAGAAAGAGATTTAATAGAAATGTCTGAGAAAAAATCAAAACAGCCAGAGATTTTAAAGAAAGAAAAAAAGTGTGGCTTCCATTCTGAGAACCAAAAAAGGGTGTTTGCAACAGCCTAAAGCACTTAAAATGGAAGAAGAACAAGACATTCTTGGGTCAAACAAGTCTCTTCCCAGTGTCAGCTGGGCGGAGTATTCCCCTGTAATCAAAACTATGAGACAGACTTCATATGGAAACAAAAAACCTCACAATTGTTCAAAAGCACATCTGTTACAGCCTTTGTGTTTTGGTACAAACATGTGTAATATATAATCATTTGATAATAAAATTATGTTGCATCACAATTTAATTCAGTTTCAGCATCAAGTATAAATATAAAACTAAACACTGTGTATTTCAGCTAAATGTGTGAACCGCATCTGATTACACTAGAGCAGGTTTATCCAGTTATCACCATTAACACACAAACTTTCTCATTAAAAGCTACATAATGCTTGTCATTATGCTGTAGTGATGACCTCATCCCCTTACCGCTCCAGTTACTGTGAGTGAATGCCGCACCTGTAAATTACTATACTTTTCCAACTCGCATGCACCTTCAGTCAAAGCCTGCAGCACTTAACCTACATTAAAATGTAAATTGAGTAAATTCATTACATAGATGCTTATTAGCAAGAAATGGGTCTAAGGGCAAACAATATGTTTACCATGATAATCAACACTGGGAAGCATTTTTGTAATTCATGATGGCGGTCTACAAAGTTTAAAGGGGTCATATGATGCGATTTAAATTTTTCCTTTCTCTTTGGAGTGTTACAAGCTCTTGGTGCATGAAGAAGATCTGTAAAGTTGCAAAGACTAAAGTCTCAAATCCAAAGAGATATTCTTTATAAAAGTTAAGAGTCAGCCACGCCTACCTAAAACGCCTCGTTCTGTTTGGCCTTCTAAAAGAAGACACAACTAGAAATCAGTGGTTAAGTTTTATTTAAAACACTGTTCCAGAACAGTTCAACCCAAATATTCAGATGTGTGCAGCGCATTTTGCGGAGGACAAGGACTGTTTTCTGAGAGAGTAGCCTACAATGCCTGTGTCGGTTTCTATAAAGTGGGGCAATTCCAACTTTGCAAGGACAGTCTGGCACTTCTGACACAGTCTGTAAGTACATTTTCATATGTAAAGGATTTGCCACTGATGATTCAAACGCGAGTTTTGAGCAGTGAAGAGTAACTGTTAGAGCTTGTTGTTTGTTGTTTCTCTGATCACAAATGCAGACATGGTTTTATGTTTACGCAGTGCGATACGCAACGCAACGCAACGCGTAAAAAGACAGTATAAGTCATTATAATCAGTAATTATGTCCCCACTGGATGCAACAAATGCCTCGTTTATAATGGGTTTTATTGGTTTTGTCTTGTCGCTCCAGCCGGACAGGGCATCACAGTATGGTAGGGGTGTAACATTTCTGTCACACACTTGTGGTATTCGGCCAATCACAACGCACTGGATAGCTGGCCAATCACAGCACACCTCACTTTTCAGACCGATGAGCTTTGTAAAAATTGACGCGTTTCAGAAAGGCGGGGCATAGAGGAGAAACAATAATGTACAGTATGTGGAAAATAATGTGTTTTTTGAACCTTAAACTGCATAAACACATTTCATTACACCAAATACACAAAATAATGTTCTTTTTAGCAACGTCATATGACCCCTTTAACAGTATGACCTTTAGTGTTTACTGTAGAAAACCACAATGACAAGAGGAGGTGGTTGGGTTTGCTGAAGTACTCACTCCAGAGGACATGCTAGAAAAACAGTGGGGATAAACATAGTCAGCGTAAATATAAAGAATCCAGAACTGAACGCTGCCACTGAACATGGAAACAACAAATACAGAAAATAGTTTCTTGAGAATACAGAGATGCTTCTCTGAACCCTACCATAGGAAGTCAGGATGTGCCACTTGATTTGCCTGCTTTCTGCTTAAAGCTGGCATGTTGTATGTCTGGCACCAATTCTTTTAATCCTAACTGATGCAGTGTGTAGCTTTTTATTTTTTAAAAAACAACTATGTTGGAATATGTATCCATGTACATATTCCAGGATGACCATGCCAAGATTCATCAGACTCAAAGAGTAATTTAGCGAGCATGAGGAATCATTTTCTAGTGATGGGAAGTTCGGATCATTTTACCGACTCGGACATTTGAGTCTCGTTCAGCAAAATGAACGAATCTTTTTTCAAGTCATTTCGTTCATTTTAGCAAAATATAATTAAAATGTTACGTGTTACTTCCCTAACAAATATACTACTTACGCAAACGTTGTTCACACTACAAACAAGACAAAACTATAATGCAATAAGAAACAGAAAAGATTAATTAATTGTTTAGTCTATGATTAGCTCACCTCACCTCTTATCTGACAAGTTTTCGGGTTTGAATCATTCGTTCATCACGTGACAGCCCCATAAGCTAAACCTATGAAAGAGAATTGATTAGTTCACCTTTCAAGGTTTCAGGTTTGAGTCGTACGTTCATCACTTGACAGCCCCATAACGACTCTGAAAAACCTGAAGACTCGAAACAGGTGAGTTAATTCCAGTACAGAACCTATAGGATGTTGCGCATGCGCGACTGAACGAATCACACCGAGACGACTCGTTCTTCCCGAGTCACATTACAGATTCATTCAAAATGAACGAATCGTTCAAGAACGACCCATCACTATCATTTACACAAATGAATTGGCCTTAAATGGGTCATGATCTGCCTTTGTTTCATAATTTATAAGTAATAGGCTATTTTCTGTCCTGTTTTTGACCCGCCTCATCAGAACGCTCTGTCTGAATAGGCATGGCAGATTGTAGACTCAGAAGTAAACGCCCACTGCTATGATTGGCTAATAGTTGTGTATGTTTGACAGCGTACTGACGCAGTCTGGAAATTCATTAAATGAAGGTTATCGTTTGATTTCTGCATAGACCTCTCTCGTTATTTACATTACATGCATGAATCGGTGGGCGGGGCTAAATAGGCAGTGATGTAGAAGCAGGCGTTGATCTTCTGTGGAGGCGGAGTTTATCCACACTATAACATCATAGAGTAGAACATTCCACAAGCTGTCGTTTTGGCAGATTTTCGGATGTTTTTATAGTACAATGACCTCTTACGTGTCCAAAGATCAAAGGAATTTTGATTTCTCAATTCATGACCCCTTTAACCACACTGAAAATCTTGAAGCTGGAATCAACTTAACAGTGTGGTTTGACTCTCCTATAGTCAATACAAGATGTCTGCCAAAAATGAATGCAACTCTTGATGGAAATAAATGTTTTGATGTTGCATTATGTTGTCGAAACAATGCCACAATGAAAGCACAATGTTTTTAAAGCTAAATACGATCCAACAAAATGTTATGAGTTTGTGACTTTTTTTGGACAGGCAGTGTAAAGTTGACTCCAACATATCCCAAAGTTTTTCAATGGTTTTGGCCAGTTTTTCACAATTTCAGCCTGATGAATCTTGGCATTGTCATCTTGGAATAAAGGCATGGGTACATCTTCTGACATGGTTGTTTGAGAAATAAAAAGCTAAAATAAAACTCATCAGTTAGGGTTAAAAGAATTGTTACCAAACATACAACATGCCAGAAACACATTAATCACTGCAATAATGTTTCAAACCCAAAATCTTATGTGTTGACTTATTTAAATCCAAACAGCTATTTTTTTTTTGGCCAGGCAGTGCATGCAAGATTTCTCTTTCTGTTCCATATCTAGTTCCCTCCATGTGAAATAAACTCCTTATGACTGACCGTGTGTGTGCGTTGGATGCCTCTCTTATATGCTGAAGGCCGCACTAGAGGAGACTCTCAATGCTTTCCTCACTCTTTCAGTTCTCAGGAAGTGTGCACACAACACAACGCAAGGCATACAACAGGATGTTCTCACTCAAGCTCACAGCCCTTCCGGAATCAGAAGAGGAACTTTTGACACTGCAGATAAGAGGGAGCTATCAGCACACAGGCCTGAGTGGAAGGTGCTGTTTGGAGATCATACTGACACACACACAGGGTTTCAACTGTCAACAGCGTCAGCCAGGGTGACCATATTCTCACTCTCACCCAAGAGGAGCACAAAAAAAAAAGAAACCACTTCAATTTTTTTTTTTTTACATATAATTTTACTACATATACCATGTGCTCGAAAAATAAAAACAGTCCCTTGGGGAAAAAGAACAAAAATCAATAAAGAGAAAAATACACAGTTGCACAAACTGCCATCCTACAATGGAAAGAGAGTGAGATGTAAGAGAAAAAAGACATGACCCATAATTCCACAGGGAGACCTTTTAAAGCCACTTCTGAATACTGGAAGCGGAGAGCGTGCGACTCGATTCCTCTCGGCGTTTTAGATGTCTGCCAACAATGGAGCGCTTCACACTGTGGAAGTCCCCAAGCTGTGCGATTTAAATTGTTTGAGGGATTGAAGATTATTTCAGTCAGTGAGCTGCCAAAGGGTAAACAGCGGCCGCAGTCTGCACGCTGACTGCACTATTGTGGCCGCAGTTTGTTGAGACGAGATCAATACAGCTCTCCCCAGTGCACTGGCTCAGAAAGAGTCCCAGTCAGAGCCGTGCTCTTCTCAATGAACCCGGTAAACACAGCTCTTTCTGCCGCAGAGCTCTACAATGCACTAAAAATAGCCAGCAGTCTCAGATGGAGAAAAATTATTGTGAAGCGCTTGGCTCGGATGCTGATATACAAACAGAAGCTTTTCCTGTTCACTGCTCTTTCGAAATGATACATTCAAGTTCGAAAGCATAAGTGTTATGTTTTCCTCAGCAGTTGGTTGGTTTTCCTATTCTGATTAATATGATAATGTTTTGCTAAAGGCACCGCACTTAAAATGTCTGACATGATTTCAGGATCTTTTCTGAGCGAGTTCGGAAATGTGATTTAACATTCACAGTGCTGTAAGGCAAAAACCTACAATGGAAAGAGAGTGAGATGTAAGAGAAAAAAGACATGACCCATAATTCCACAGGGAGACCTTTTAAAGCCACTTCTGAATACTGGAAGCGGAGAGCGTGCGACTCGATTCCTCTCGGCGTTTTAGATGTCTGCCAACAATGGAGCGCTTCACACTGTGGAAGTCCCCAAGCTGTGCGATTTAAATTGTTTGAGGGATTGAAGATTATTTCAGTCAGTGAGCTGCCAAAGGGTAAACAGCGGCCGCAGTCTGCACGCTGACTGCACTATTGTGGCCGCAGTTTGTTGAGACGAGATCAATACAGCTCTCCCCAGTGCACTGGCTCAGAAAGAGTCCCAGTCAGAGCCGTGCTCTTCTCAATGAACCCGGTAAACACAGCTCTTTCTGCCGCAGAGCTCTACAATGCACTAAAAATAGCCAGCAGTCTCAGATGGAGAAAAATTATTGTGAAGCGCTTGGCTCGGATGCTGATATACAAACAGAAGCTTTTCCTGTTCACTGCTCTCTTGTAGTGATTCATCCAAGTTCGAAAGCATAAGTCTTACATTTTTCTCGGCAGTTGGTTGGTTTTCCTATTCTGATTAATATGATAATGTTTTGCTAAAGGCACCGCACTTAAAATGTCTGACATGATTTCAGGATCTTTTCTGAGCGAGTTCGGAAATGTGATTTAACATTCACAGTGCTGTAAGGCAAAAACAATCCACTTGAACAACAAGCTTTGATGAAAATTAATCAAAATGAAGCGCTTTGTTAAAAAAAAAGAATTAAATATGACAATATGAGCAGGGCTTGCAGCACATCTAAATTAGTTGTGGCATTTCATATTCCAATGAGTGCAAAAAAGGCATTTTTAATCAAAAAGGGCAGGCCATGATTGAGTCTTGATAGAAAAACATTGACTGGTACCACATTAATAGTGAGACAAATATTGGACAGAACAATAGCTGTGTCTGATATCTAAACAATGCTAACTTTTCTGGTAGAGGAAGGAAGACATCAAGGTATGCCAGAATTAGCATCCTTTCTACTAACACTCTATAATTTAGTCAGTTTAGTCAAAGGCAGTGCAAATATACAATTTGACATGCCACAGTCCTATGTGTAGGCCTTGTTGGCTGAAAAAATTAAAATGGCATTTGTTGTACATATTTTACTTCTATGAATCAATAGATTTTATTTCTAATAAGCATAGTAATTAAAGAAGAAAAAAAACTTGAAAGTTTTTACAATATATTTGAGAAAGATATTTGACAATTTGTGTGTGCATGTGAATAAAAAAAAAATGCTCAAAAGAGCATCATCAATATCAAAATTAGTGCTGTCAAACGATTAATCGCAATTAATCGCATCCAAAGTAATAGTTTTTGTTTACATAATATATGCGTGTACACTGTGTATATTTATTATGTACATTTAAATACAAACACATGCATGTATATATTTAAGAAAAATATGTTGTTTATATATTAAATATATTTATATATAATATAAGATTATAAATATATAAATGTATAAACGTAAATATTTTCAAAATATATACTGTATATGTGTGTATTTATATATACATAATAAATAGACACAGTACACATACATATATTATGTAAACAAAAACTTTTATTTTGGATGCGATTAATCGCGATTAATCGTTTGACAGCACTA
>NW_015667354.1:364760-367406 GCF_001515625.1 Sinocyclocheilus rhinocerous
GACCCCTTTTGTTTGTTTTGTTTGACTTTTACCTTATTTTAGTTATTTTACCATCACCGTTTTGTATAGGATTACAGTAGTTCTAGCAACTGTTGTTTCCGTAATGAGTTATACAGGTTATTAGTAGCTACAGATTTATGCTACAAGCTTTTGTAGAATTGTACAGTAAGAAAGTTATTTCCCTTAACCAGGAAATTAACGTTCTTAGAATTGACAAGACAGTTGACCCTGAGAGGTCAAGTAAATATCTACAGCGGATCTAAAATATTCATAATTAATTATCACTAGTTATGATTAATTATTCATATTTCCCATGAGCTGATTCGTTACACTAACCATCAAGTCAACACTTTAAATAAAGCAACTGAACCAAGCTTAATGTGAACACTGACATAAATGTTTTCCTTCTGCGTAAACTTCCAAGAATTTCTTGATAAACCAACCAACAACACATGATAAAAGAGGTCAACAAACGTCTCGATTACGTATGGTAACCCTCATTCCCTGAAGGAGGGAACGGAGACGTCACGTCGTGACCGACGAATTGGGATATCGCTTCGATAGACCAATCTACTTCGAGTGTAAACTAAACGAGCCAATGCACATTGGCATGCAATTATTGCATCCAGCTGCCGCTGATCACAGCGTGAGTATAATAAGGCAGCAGGTGCAATGCATACCAGGTTTTCGCTGAGGAGGAGACAGCCTTCGCTCCAGCCCTTGCTGCAGAAAGGAAAGCACGACCGCAATCGGGCATCTCCGGGGGTCTTCTCGGCGAGAAGAACACCACTCGACGAACAGGTTCCACTTCAAGGCGTAAGCGTGTCTCGTAGACGTGCTTTCGCTGAAGTGATGGTGTCAACTACTTCTTGAGGTAGGTCACCTAGAACCTCCGCGTCCCGTCCAGGGACCAGACATGGAGTTTCCAAAGATCTGGACGCGGGTGCCAAACGGTGCCCCGTCTCTGAGTCAGTAGGTCCTTCCTCAGAGGAATCGGCCAAGGAGGGGCTGTCGCGAGGAGCCGGTCTACCTGAGCGGTTCCGAAACGTCTCCAAATCAGCTGGACCGTCTGGGGAGTCGCCATTCTCCCGGGAGCATTGCTCGAGACAGCTCGTCGGGAACTCATCTGCTACAAGACAGTACAAACAAAGTTATCCAATCATATTTGTATTTCTGTTTTAACAATTTTAATCATAAAAAGGAATACACTTATAGCTGTGTACAACCCTAACAATAAGAAAAGCATAAAATTATTTGTTAGCCAAATTAGTGATGCATTATCTACTCTGAACAACTTGCATGAAATCTTTAAAGAAGAAAATATGCTAGAAGAGCTAGCCATGCATTATCCCCTATATATATATATACACACACACACACAGTGACATGCGAAAGTTTGGGAACCCCTTGCAGAATCTGTGAAAATGTGAATAATTTGAACAAAATAAGAGAGACCATACAAAATGCATGTTATTTTTTATTTAGTACTGTCCTGAGTAAGATATTTTACATAAAAGATGTTTACATATCGTCAACAAGACAAAAAAATAGCTGAAATTATTAAAATAACCCCATTCAGATCATCCAGGTAACCACACACAGTATTAAGAACCAAGGGTTCCCAAACTTTTGAATGGGGTTATTTTAATAATTTCAGCTATATATATATAATGCATGGCTAGCTGTGCATGAAATCATTTTAGGAGGCCACCACCCGACGCAACAGATTCTGCAAGGGGTTCCCAAACGTTCGCATGCCACTGTATATATATATATATAATGCATGGCTAGCTGTGCATGAAATCATTTTAGGAGGCCACCACCCGACGCAAAGCGGAGTGCATTAAAATAGTTTAATGCACAGCTAGCCTTGCATTATCCTGCTTATACCACGATTATTTACCAGCATTGACAAGTTAAAGCTGTTAATGATGTTTGCAGCGCATTATTTGACCGGAAGGGTAAAAATGACGGTTATTTTTGTCTGTTATGGCTCATTAGTGCTAGCATTCTGCCCGCTTCAGAGATGAAATAGTGCAGTAAGACCACATTTATTTGAATGAATTACACCATTTTAAAAATTAATTATCAATCTATCGAGAGAGAGAGAGAGAGAGAGAGAGAGAGAGATAGAGACGACAGCTGTGTGTGAATCACCTGCATCTGTGCGTCTCTCTCTACAAACAATGACGCTGTGTTTTGTTACTTAAAGGGGGCATTTGATGCGATTTCAAGTTTTCCTTTCTCTTTGGAGTGTTACAAGCTGTTTGTGAATAGATAAGATCCCTAAAGTTGCAAAGACTAAAGTCTCAAACCCAAAGAGATATTCTTTATAAAAGTTAAGACTCGTCCACGCCCTCCTAAAACGTCTCGTTTTAAACACGCCCCCACATGTCTACGTCACGATATGGGAAGATTTGCATAATGCCGCCCAAATGTTCACGCAAAGAAAGAAGACATAACTTTTATACTTGCTGTAGTATTGTTGCTGCCGCCACCATGTTGTGGAGACGCGGTGTGTTTTGTTGTGAAAGTGAAACTACTTTGTTTGGCCTTCCAAAAGAGGACAATATCAGCTTCGTCATGCCTAGAGCTGATGCGTGCTGGTTGCTGAGGGAATACATCAACTTTGCGCTCACCGGATCG
>NW_015667354.1:367775-371110 GCF_001515625.1 Sinocyclocheilus rhinocerous
GACGCGTTTCAGAAAGGCGGGGCATAGAGGAGAAACAATAATGTACAGTATGTGGAAAATAATGTTTTTTTAACCTTAAACCGCATAAACGCATTTCATTACACCAAATACACAAAATAATGTTCTTTTTAGCAACATCATATGACCCCTTTAAAATACAGCGATTTTACCACCTTGTTGCTGAGAAATATAATGTAGCGATCCAATATCTAGGCAATTTTATTAATAAAAGTCACAGGGCAGCATTGACAACAAGTCTCTGTGCTACTGAATGTTTCTGTGTGTGCGCAACGCAATCTGCGATCTCTCTTTGTGTGTGTGTGTGTGTGTGTGTGTGTGCGAATGATGTGAGTGTGTTTGTGTGCATCAATTAAAGCAGCACATTAATATAGAACGGTGATTAAACTGACTTGTAGTATTCAAACAGACCATGGTACAAATAAATATATACATTACAGTTAACAAGTGATAACTGTATAAAACTACTGCAGTTCTGCATTACTCAGTGTTTTGAAAAAAATCTGCAGCATAGTACAGAGTTGCAGCATTCTTTGGTCTTACCTCTTTGGAGTCATCACTAGCCAATGCATGAGACAAATGTGCGCTGAACGTGCTCTTCCCAACACCTCCTTTTCCAGACAAAACCAGAATCTTGTGCTTCACAGAGGTCAACTTCTGTCTGATTTCCTCTATGGCTGCAATGAGAGAAACAAAGTCACACACTTCAGATTTAGATAGAGCCAACAGGCTATTTTAATAAAAAAAAGAACATTGTTGTACATCATCATCTGTTGACAAATCTAAAGGACAAATCTAAAGAGTCATGGTATGACATGCCATCAACCTTGAATAACATTTAGAAAAATTTCAATTTAATTTAATTTCTTCTTTCTTTATGAACATTCGAAGCATCTTGGAGGAAACTGCTCACACAGAGTTGACTAATTTTAGCTGTGATATATTTATGTATGTACGCATGTATAAATACCTGGATCCGGAGCTTTGGCAGCACCAGATGCACATATGTTTTGGTTTGGGCATCCTTGACATGCTGATGATTTACCAGCCTGGTCACTGCTTGTGCCCGGACAGTCTAGAGAGAATGACAACAGATTTAAGCAATTAAAAAACAGAAATGTATAGTGTGTATCTGAACAGATGCCTCTGTAAGTTTTACCCTCCCTTTTCTGACTTTAACCGAGATTAATACAATGAAAGACAGGCGGACTTAGACATAAGTTCACTATGCCATTCAAAGAAAGACCAGAACTAACTTCCCACACTTAGCTTGACAGCATATTGTAACTGTAACTGTATTCATGGATGTTAACGTAAACAGTAATGTAAAGGTCTAGGCAGCTGACACAAGCAGCTGTTGTGACAGACCCTCTGACATGACACATGCCATTTTCCAAGACATAAACATCAGAGAGGCACAGCGAAACGTGTCGGATATGTGTAGAGTTGGCGAAAGCGTCATTTAAACTGTACACAGATGGCAGCCTAGGAAACTGTGGGTTCTATACGCTTAATGTGAAAATGTATTAACATTCATAGAACTTACGTTCTGGTGCATCATTAGGGAACGTCCGCCATCTTTCAAAACATGCGCACTTCCCATAGACTGACACTGGTGCAATGACAATGAACATCCCCGGATAATGCTGGGTGTCGAAGGTTCCGCACAGTCACTTGTTAGGGCATTGCGGTAAATTTGGTTGGGCTCATAATCCATTTTGCGCACAGTGTGGCTTTGGTTTGTGTGGCGGTCAAAAGTAAAAGTAAAAAAAAAAAAGTGTATATATATATAGAAGGTAAATACTTTATGAGCAACATAGCAATTATCTCTTACTTTTAAACTGCTTTTTATTTCTTCTTTTATTGTTTTATGTGCCTCTGTTTTCCCCCTAAAATATTAAAGCCTGTTTGAACTATTTTACTATTTTAGATGCATTTATAATGATAAACTATCAATTTAACTCCAGATAAAAAGAAACTTTTGACTGTGTGTTCTCAGGTGACACTGTAGACCACTTTACACCAAATAATTTTCACACAAAATATGTTTAATATTCTGTGGGTTTTTAGAATATTATTTTTCGATTTATGAGTAAAATACATAAGTAATAAGACTTTCATATTCTGTTCAGTAATACCTCAACCATGAATTTAGCAACTTTTTAACAAACTGTTACATAATGCCTGCAGTGGTTGTCTGATTCATCTCAAATTTATAGTCCTTGGCAGGTAACTTTAACATGTAAACATAAAATAGAGCTCATACAGCCTATATATAATAAACTATTAAAAATCATATAAAATATTAATATTTAATTATTATTATTATTACAAATAATTATATTAAAATAAAAATAAACAAATAAAGCAGCTTTAAAACTCATGTTTGAGGTATGATTGTGTGTAATTTATGTTTTAGAACAAAGTGTGAACGTATTTTGGAGAAAGTTATTGAATGATATAACTGCAGGATTGTTTATTTAGGTAGTCCTTAACTCTTTTACTGACAGGTAGCTCTGGAATGCCTTTTATGAGGAACAACTTTCTCTCTGAATTACTTCTCACTTCTAGGTGGTAGGCAAACAGGTTTGTTCAGATATTCTACAAAATGAACATATGTAACTCTTATAATTACCACTTTTTTATCAAGGCCTTGTTTAACTTTCTTTTTAGTAGTGGCACATTTAAGTGAAGTGGCGTGTGGTCAAGTATGGTGACCCATACTCAGAATTTGTGCTCTGCATTTAACCCATCCAAGTGCACATGGCTGTTCTGACTCAAAGACTGTAAGTAGGTCTTTTATATTTAAAGAGTTTTTATATTTTATATATTTAAAGTGACAGCATCATATGACCCCTTTAAACAATGATTAAAAGGCAATTGCACCTCTTTGCCACCAAAGGGTTAACTCAAGTGTTTGTGCAGGGCTTTTGAGGAAGCAGAAATGACTTTCTGGCAACACTGGAGTTAGTTTCCTAGTCCCTCCCAAGGGCCATGTCACTGTATACAGGATGGCTTTGTGCTTGAATTGCCCTGTTACGGATGTTTCTTTTTAAATGTCAGAGAGCGACATAAAAGGCAAAAGGTGATTGGCTGACTTCTGGCCATTTGTCATCCACAACTCTTTGAACCATTATATTATTTATAAAGATTTTATAAACAAAGCTTTTGAGATTAACTCTTTGAACATCTAAGGCTCATGTTGTGGGGAAAAGGTGGCAAATTAAACTTCAAACTACATGAGTTAGGATGGATTTTCCGTCCTGTATTTAATAATAATTTTTTTTTTTTTATGGTTTTATTAAGATTTTTTAATT